>NW_026904195.1:0-80593 GCF_024500275.1 Phycodurus eques | reverse complement strand
TGAAGCAAACGATCGATGGGAATCCAGCTTTCAGGGGAGGCCTCTTCCAAGCCTCTCGGAGGTCGTGGGGCCGAACGGCGAGCGTCAAAGCACTCGGTTTCGCTCCAGTAGTCGGCCTTTATTGAGTAAATTGTAACATGACGACCTATGTGATTTTGGCAGGACTTTTTAGTGCCTACTTCTCAGCTACTGGGCTGAGATTTGAAACAAACGATCGGTGGGAATCCAGCTTTCAGGGGATGCCTCCCCCGAGTCTCTGGACGGCTGTGGGGCCGAGCGGCGAGCGTAATAGCACTCAGTTTCGCTCGAGTACCATGACGACCGATTTGACTTAGGCACAACTTTAGGTCGCTTAATTTCAGCCGAGGGGGCTAGGAATTCACACAGACAAGCCTTGGGAATACAGCTTTCAAGGGAGGCCTCTTCCAAGCCTCTCGGAGCTCGTGGGGCCGAACGACGAGCGTCGAAGCACTCGGTTTCGCTCCAGTAGTAGGCCTTTATTGACTAAATTGTAACATGACAACCTATGTGACTTTGGCAGGACTTTTTAGCGCCTACTTTTGAACTAGTGGGCTAAGATTTGAAACAAACGATCATGGGAATCCAGGTTTCAGGGGAGGCCTCCCCCTAGTCTCTGGACGGCTGTGGGGCCGAGCGGCGAGCGTTAAAGCACTCAGTTTCGGTCCAGTCGGAGGCCTTTATTGACTAAATTGTAACATGACGACCTATGTGATTTTTGCAGGACTTTTTAGCGCCTACTTTTCAGCTATTGGGCTAAGATTTGAAACAAACGATCGGTGGGAAGCCAGCTTTCAGGGAGGCCTCTTCTAAGCCTCTCGGAGGTCGTGGGCCCGAACGGCGAGCGTCAAAGCACTCGGTTTCGCTCCAGTAGTAGGCCTTTATTGACTAAGTTGTAACATGACAACCTATGTGACTTTGGGAGGACTTATTAGCGCTTACTTTTGACCTAGTGCGCTAAGATTTGACACAAACGATCGGTGGGAATCCAGCTTTCAGGGGAGTCCTCCCCCGAGTCTCTGAAGGCTGTGGGGCCGAGCGGCGAGCGTTAAAGCACTCAGTTTCGGTCCAGTCGGAGGCCTTTATTGACTAAATTGTAACATGACGACCTATGTGATTTTGGCAGGACATTTTAGCGCCTACTTTTCAGCTACTGGGCTAAGATTTGAAACAAACGATCGGTCGGCAGCCAGCTTTCAGGGGAGGCCTCTTCCAAGCCTCTCGGAGGTCGTGGGCCCGAACGGCGAGCGTCAAAGCACTCGGTTTCGCTCCAGTAGTAGGCCTTTATTGACTAAATTGTAACATGACAACCTATGTGACTTTGGGAGGACTTTTCAGTGCTTACTTTTGACCTAGTGCGCTAAGATTTGAAACAAACGATCGGTGGGAATCCAGCTTTCAGGCGAGTCCTCCCCCGAGTCTCTGGAAGGCTGTGGGGCCGAGCGGCGAGCGTTAAAGCACTCAGTTTCGCTCAGGTACCATGACGACCGATTTGACTTCGGCACGACTTTAGGTCGCTTAATTTCTGCCTAGGGGGCTAGAAATTGACACAGACAAGCCTTGGGAATCCAGCTTTAAAGGGAGGCCTCTTCCAAGCCTCTCGGAGCTTGTGAGGCCGAACGGCGAGCATCAAAGCATTCGGTTTCGCTCCAGTAGTAGGCTTTTATTGACTAAATTGTAGCATGACGACCTGTGTGACTTTGGCAGGACTTTTTAGCGCTTACTTTTGAGCTAGTGGGCTAAGATTTGAAACAAACGATTGGTGGGAATCCAGCTTTCAGGGGAGGCCTCCCCCGAGTCTCTGGACGGCTGTGGGGGCGAACGCCGAGCGTCAAAGCACTCGGTTTCGCTCCAGTAGTAGGCCTTTTTTGACTAAATTGTAGCATGACAACCTATGTGACTTTGGGAGGACTTTTTAGCGCTTACGTTTGACCTAGTGCGCTAAGATTTGAAACAAACGATCGGTGGGAATCCAGCTTTCAGGGGAGTCCTCCCCCGAGTCTCTGGAAGGCTGTGGGGCCGAGCGGCGAGCGTTAAAGCACTCAGTTTCGCTCAAGTACCATGACGACCGATTTGACTTCGGCACGACTTTAGGTCGCTTAATTTCTGCCTAACGGGCTAGGAATTTACACAGACAAGCCTTGGGAATCCAGCTTTAAAGGGAGGCCTCTTCCAAGCCTCTCGGAGCTCGTGAGGCCGAACGGCGAGCGTCAAAGCACTCGGTTTCGCTCCAGTAGTAGGCTTTTATTGACTAAATTGTAACATGACGACCTATGTGACTTTGGCAGGACTTTTTAGCGCTTATTTTTGAGTTAGTGGGCTAAGATTTGAAACAAACGATCAGTGGGAATCCAGCTTTCAGGGGAGGCCTCCCCCGAGTCTCTGGACGGCTGTGGGGGCGAACGACGAGCGTCAAAGCACTCGGTTTCTCTCCAGTAGTTGGCCTTTATTGAGTAAATTGTAACATGACGAACTATGTGATTTTGGCAGGACTTTTTAGTGCCTACTTCTCAGCTACTGGGCTGAGATTTGAAACAAACGATCGGTGGGAATCCAGCTTTCAGGGGATGCCTCCCCCGAGTCTCTGGACGGCTGTGGGGCCGAGCGGCGAGCGTAATAGCACTCAGTTTCGCTCGAGTACCATGACGACCGATTTGACTTAGGCACAACTTTAGGTCGCTTAATTTCAGCCGAGCGGGCTAGGAATTCACACAGACAAGCCTTGGGAATACAGCTTTCAAGGGAGGCCTCTTCCAAGCCTCTCGGAGCTCGTGGGGCCGAACGACGAGCGTCGAAGCACTCGGTTTCGCTCCAGTAGTAGGCCTTTATTGACTAAATTGTAACATGGCAACCTATGTGACTTTGGAGGACTTTTTAGCACTTACTTTTGAACTAGTGCGCTAAGATTTGAAACAAACGATCGGTGGGAATCCAGCTTTCAGGGGAGTCCTCCCCGAGTCTCTGGAAGGCTGTGGGGCCGAGCGGCGAGCGTTAAAGCACTCAGTTTCGCTCAAGTACCATGACGACCGATTTGACTTCGGCACGACTTTAGGTCGCTTAATTTCTGCCTAGCGGGCTAGGAATTTACACAGACAAGCCTTGGGAATCCAGCTTAAAAGGGAGGCCTCTTCCAAGCCTCTCGGAGGTCGTGGGGCCGAACGGCGAGCGTCAAAGCACTCGTTTTCTCTCCAGTAGTAAGCCTTTATTGACTAAATTGTAACATGACGACCTATGTGACTTTGGCAAGTCTTTTTAGCGCCTAGGTTTGAGCTAGTGGGCTAAGATGTGAAACAAACGATCGGTGGGAATCCAGCTTTCAGGGGAGGCCTCCCCCGAGTCTTTGGACGGCTGTGGGGCCGAGCGGCGAGCGTTAAAGCACTCAGTTTCGGTCCAGTAGGAGGCCTTTGTTGACTAAATTGTAACATGACGACCTTCGTGATTTTGGCAGGACTTTTTAGCGCCTACTTTTGAGCTAGTGGGCTAAGATTTGAAACAAACGATCATGGGAATCCAGGTTTCAGGGGAGGCCTCCCCCTAGTCTCTGGACGGCTGTGGGGCCGAGCGGCGAGCGTTAAAGCACTCAGTTTCGGTCCAGTCGGAGGCCTTTATTGACTAAATTGTAACATGACGACCTATGTGATTTTGGCAGGACATTTTAGCGCCTACTTTTCAGCTACTGGGCTAAGATTTGAAACAAACGATCGGTCGGCAGCCAGCTTTCAGGGGAGGCCTCTTCCAAGCCTCTCGGAGGTCGTGGGCCCGAACGGCGAGCGTCAAAGCACTCGGTTTCGCTCCAGTAGTAGGCCTTTATTGACTAAATTGTAACATGACAACCTATGTGACTTTGGGAGGACTTTTCAGCGCTTACTTTTGACCTAGTGCGCTAAGATTTGAAACAAACGATCGGTGGGAATCCAGCTTTCAGGGGAGTCCTCCCCCGAGTCTCTGGAAGGCTGTGGGGCCGAGCGGCGAGCGTTAAAGCACTCAGTTTCGCTCAGGTACCATGACGACCGATTTGACTTCGGCACGACTTTAGGTCGCTTAATTTCTGCCTAGGGGGCTAGAAATTGACACAGACAAGCCTTGGGAATCCAGCTTTAAAGGGAGGCCTCTTCCAAGCCTCTCGGAGCTTGTGAGGCCGAACGGCGAGCATCAAAGCACTCGGTTTCGCTCCAGTAGTAGGCTTTTATTGACTAAATTGTAGCATGACGACCTGTGTGACTTTGGCAGGACTTTTTAGCGCTTACTTTTGAGCTAGTGGGCTAAGATTTGAAACAAACGATCGGTGGGAATCCAGCTTTCAGGGGAGGCCTCCCCCGAGTCTCTGGACGGCTGTGGGGGCGAACGCCGAGCGTCAAAGCACTCGGTTTTGCTCCAGTAGTAGGCCTTTTTTGACTAAATTGTAGCATGACAACCTATGTGACTTTGGGAGGACTTTTTAGCGCTTACTTTTGACCTAGTGCGCTAAGATTTGAAACAAACGATCGGTGGGAATCCAGCTTTCAGGGGAGTCCTCCCCCGAGTCTCTGGAAGGCTGTGGGGCCGAGCGGCGAGCGTTAAAGCACTCAGTTTCGCTCAAGTACCATGACGACCGATTTGACTTCGGCACGACTTTAGGTCGCTTAATTTCTGCCTAACGGGCTAGGAATTTACACAGACAAGCCTTGGGAATCCAGCTTTAAAGGGAGGCCTCTTCCAAGCCTCTCGGAGCTTGTGAGGCCGAACGGCGAGCATCAAAGCACTCGGTTTCGCTCCAGTAGTAGGCTTTTATTGACTAAATTGTAGCATGACGACCTGTGTGACTTTGGCAGGACTTTTTAGCGCTTACTTTTGAGCTAGTGGGCTAAGATTTGAAACAAACGATCGGTGGGAATCCAGCTTTCAGGGGAGGCCTCCCCCGAGTCTCTGGACGGCTGTGGGGGCGAACGCCGAGCGTCAAAGCACTCGGTTTCGCTCCAGTAGTAGGCCTTTATTGACTAAATTGTAACATGACAACCTATGTGACTTTGGGAGGACTTTTTAGCGCCTACTTTTCAGCTACTGGGCTAAGATTTGAAACAAACGATCGGTGGGAATCCAGCTTTCAGGGGAGGCCTCCCCCGAGTCTCTGGACGGCTGTGGGGGCGAACGGCGAGCGTCAAAGCACTCTGTTTCTCTCCAGTAGTTGGCCTTTATTGAGTAAATTGTAACATGACGACCTATGTGATTTTGGCAGGACTTTTTAGCGCCTACTTTTCAGCTATTGGGCTAAGATTTGAAACAAACGATCGGTGGGAAGCCAGCTTTCAGGGAGGCCTCTTCCAAGCCTCTCGGAGCTCGTGAGGCCGAACGGCGAGCGTCAAAGCACTCGGTTTCACTCCAGTAGTAGGCTTTTATTGACTAAATTGTAACATGACGACCTATGTGACTTTGGCAGGACTTTTTAGCGCTTACTTTTGAGTTAGTGGGCTAAGATTTGAAACAAACGATCGGTGGGAATCCAGCTTTCAGGGGAGGCCTCCCCCGAGTCTCTGGATGGCTGTGGGGGCGAACGGCGAGCGTCAAAGCACTCGGTTTCGCTCCAGTAGTAGGCCTTTATTGACTAAATTGTAACATGACAACCTATGTGACTTTGGGAGGACTTTTTAGCGCTTACTTTTGACCTAGTGCGCTAAGATTTGAAACAAACGATCGGTGGGAATCCAGCTTTCAGGGGAGTCCTCCCCCGAGTCTCTGGAAGGCTGTGAGGCCGAGCGGCGAGCGTTAAAGGACTCATTTTCGCTAAAGTAGTCGGCTTTTATTGACTAAATTGTAACATGACGACCTATGTGACTTTGGCAGGACTTTTTAGCGCTTACTTTTGAGCTAGTGGGCTAAGATTTGAAACAAACGATCGGTGGGAATCCAGCTTTCAGGGGAGGCCTCCCCCGAGTCTCTGGACAGCTGTGGGGCCGATCGGCGAGCGTTAAAGCACTTAGTTTCGGTCCAGTCGGAGGCCTTTATTGACTAAATTGTAACATGACGACCTATGTGATTTTGGCAGGACATTTTAGCGCCTACTTTTCAGCTACTGGGCTAAGATTTGAAACAAACGATCGGTCGGCAGCCAGCTTTCAGGGGAGGCCTCTTCCAAGCCTCTCAGAGGTCGTGGGCCCGAACGGCGAGCGTCAAAGCACTCGGTTTCGCTCCAGTAGTAGGCCTTTATTGACTAAATTGTAACATGACAACCTATGTGACTTTGGGAGGACTTTTTAGCGCTTACTTTTGACCTAGTGCGCTAAGATTTGAAACAAACGATCGGTGGGAATCCAGCTTTCAGGGGAAGCCTCCCCCGAGTCTCTGGACGGCTGTGGGGGCGAACGCCGAGCGTCAAAGCACTCGGTTTCGCTCCAGTAGTTGGCCTTTATTGAGTAAATTGTAACATGACGACCTATGTGATTTTGGCAGGACTTTTTAGCGCCTACTTTTGAGCTAGTGGGCTAAGATTTGAAACAAACGATCATGGGAATCCAGCTTTCAGGGGAGGCCTCCCCCTAGTCTCTGGACGGCTGTGGGGCCGAGCGGCGAGCGTTAAAGCACTCAGTTTCGGTCCAGTCGGAGGCCTTTATTGACTAAATTGTAACATGACGACCTATGTGATTTTGGCAGGACTTGTTAGCGCCTACTTTTCAGCTATTGGGCTAAGATTTGAAACAAACGATCGGTGGGAAGCCAGCTTTCAGGGAGGCCTCTTCTAAGACTCTCGGAGGTCGTGGGCCCGATCGGCGAGCGTCAAAGCACTCGGTTTCGCTCCAGTAGTAGGCCTTTATTGACTAAGTTGTAACATGACAACCTATGTGACTTTGGGAGGACTTTTTAGCGCTTACTTTTGACCTAGTGCGCTAAGATTTGAAACAAACGATCGGTGGGAATCCAGCTTTCAGGGGAGTCCTCCCCCGAGTCTCTGGAAGGCTGTGGGGCCGAGCGGCGAGCGTTAAAGCACTCAGTTTCGGTCCAGTCGGAGGCCTTTATTGACTAAATTGTAACATGACGACCTATGTGATTTTGGCAGGACATTTTAGCGCCTACTTTTCAGCTACTGGGCTAAGATTTGAAACAAACGATCGGTCGGCAGCCAGCTTTCAGGGGAGGCCTCTTCCAAGCCTCTCAGAGGTCGTGGGCCCGAACGGCGAGCGTCAAAGCACTCGGTTTCGCTCCAGTAGTAGGCCTTTATTGACTAAATTGTAACATGACAACCTATGTGACTTTGGGAGGACTTTTTAGCGCTTACTTTTGACCTAGTGCGCTAAGATTTGAAACAAACGATCGGTGGGAATCCAGCTTTCAGGGGAGTCCTCCCCCGAGTCTCTGGAAGGCTGTGGGGCCGAGCGGCGAGCGTTAAAGCACTCAGTTTCGCTCAGGTACCATGACGACCGATTTGACTTCGGTACGACTTTAGGTCGCTTAATTTCTGCCTAGCGGGCTAGGAATTTACACAGACAAGCCTTGGGAAGCCAGCTTTAAAGGGAGGCCTCTTCCAAGCCTCTCGGAGCTTGTGAGGCCGAACGGCGAGCGTCAAAGCACTCTGTTTCGCTCCAGTAGTAGGCTTTTATTGACTAAATTGTAACATGACGACCTATGTGACTTTGGCAGGACGTTTTAGCGCTTACTTTTGAGCTAGTGGGCTAAGATTTGAAACAAACGATCGGTGGGAATCCAGCTTTCAGGGGAGTCCTCTCCCGAGTCTCTGGAAGGCTGTGGGGCCGAGCGGCGAGCGTTAAAGCACTCTGTTTCGCTCCAGTAGTAGGCCTTTATTGACTAAATTGTAGCATGACAACCTATGTGATTTTGGGAGGACTTTTTAGCGCTTACTTTTCACCTAGTGTGCTAAGATTTGAAACAAACGATCGGTGGGAATCCGGCTTTCAGGGGAGGCCTCCCCCGAGTCTCTGGACGGCTGTGGGGGCGAACGGCGAGCGTTAAAGCACTCAGTTACGCTCAAGTACCATGACGACCGATTTGACTTCGGCACGACTTTAGGTCGCTTAATTTCTGCCTAGCGGGCTAGGAATTTACACAAACAAGCCTTGGGAATCCAGCTTTAAAGGGAGGCCTCTTCCAAGCCTCTCGGAGCTCGTGAGGCCGAACGGCGAGCGTCAAAGCACTCGGTTTCGCTCCAGTAGTAGGCTTTTATTGACTAAATTGTAACATGACGACCTATGTGACTTTGGCAGGACTTTTTAGCGCTTACTTTTGAGCTAGTGGGCTAAGATTTGAAACTCACGATCGGTGGGAATCCAGCTTTCAGGGGAGGCCTCCCCCGAGTCTCTGGACGGCTGTGGGGGCGAACGGCGAGCGTCAAAGCGCTCGGTTTCTCTCCAGTAGTTGGCCTTTATTGAGTAAATTGTAACATGACGACCTATGTGATTTTGGCAGGACTTTTTAGCGCCTACTTTTCAGCTACTGGGCTAAGATTTGAAATAAACGATCGGTGGGAATCCAGCTTTCAGGGGAGGCCTCTTCCAAGCCTCTCGGAGGTCGTGGGCCCGAACGGCGAGCGTCAAAGCACTCTGTTTCGCTCCAGTAGTAGGCCTTTATTGACTAAATTGTAACATGACAACCTATGTGATTTTGGCAGGACTTTTTTGCGCCTACTTTTCAGCGACTGGGCTAAGATTTGAAACAAACGATCGGTGGGAATCCAGCTTTCAGGGGAGGCCTCCCCCGAGTCTCTGGACGGCTGTGGGGCCGAGCGGCGAGCGTTAAAGCACTCAGTTTCGCTCGAGTACCATGACGACCGATTTGACTTCGGCACGACTTTAGTCGCTTAATTTCTGCCTAGCGGGCTAGGAATTCACACAGACAAGCCTTGGGAATCCAGCTTTCAGGGGAGGCCTCTTCCAAGACTCTCGGAGGTCGTGGACCCGAACGGCGAGCGTCAAAGCACTCTGTTTCGCTCCAGTAGTAGGCCTTTATTGAGTAAATTGTTTCATGACGACCTATGTGATTTTGGCAGGACTTTTTAGCGCCTACTTTTGAGCTAGTGGGCTAAGATTTAAAACAAACGATCGGTGGGAAGCCACCTTTCAGGGGAAGCCTCTTCCAAGCCTCTCGGAGGTCGTGGGCCCGAACGGCGAGCGTCAAAGCACTCTGTTTCGCTCCAGTATTAGGCCTTTATTGACTAAATTGTAACATGACAACCTATGTGACTTTGGGAGGACTTTTTAGCGCTTACTTTTGACCTAGTGCGCTAAGATTTGAAATAACCGATCGGTGGTAATCCAGCTTTCAGGGGAGGCCTCCCCCGAGTCTCTGGACAACTGTGGGGCCGATCGGCGAGCGTTAAAGCACTCAGTTTCGGTCCAGTCGCAGGCCTTTATTGACTAAATTGTAACATGACGACCTATGTGATTTTGGCAGGACTTTTTAGCGCCTACTTTTCAGCTACTGGGCTAAGATTTGAAACAAACGATCGGTGGGAAGCCACCTTTCAGGGGAGGTCTCTTCCAAGACTCTCGGAGGTCGTGGACCCGAACGGCGAGCGTCAAAGCACTCTGTTTCGCTCCAGTAGTAGGCCTTTATTGAGTAAATTGTTTCATGACGACCTATGTGATTTTGGCAGGACTTTTTAGCGCCTACTTTTGAGCTAGTGGGCTAAGATTTGAAACAAACGATCGGTGGGAAGCCACCTTTCAGGGGAGGCCTCTTCCAAGCCTCTCGGAGGTCGTGGGCCCGAACGGCGAGCGTCAAAGCACTCTGGTTCGCTCCAGTATTAGGCCTTTATTGACTAAATTGTAACATGACAACCTATGTGACTTTGGGAGGACTTTTTAGCGCTTACTTTTTACCTAGTGCGCTAAGATTTGAAACAAACGATCGGTGGTAATCCAGCTTTCAGGGGAGGCCTCCCCCGAGTCTCTGGACAGCTGTGGGGCCGATCGGCGAGCGTTAAAGCAATCAGTTTCGGTCCAGTCGGAGGCCTTTATTGACTAAATTGTAACATGACGACCTATGTGATTTTGGCAGGACTTTTTAGCGCCTACTTTTCAGCTACTGGGCTAAGATTTGAAACAAACGATCGGTGGGAAGCCACCTTTCAGGGGAGGTCTCTTCCAAGACTCTCGGAGGTCGGGGGCCCGAACGGCGAGCGTCAAAGCACTCTGTTTCGCTCCAGTATTAGGCCTTTATTGACTAAATTGTAACATGACAACCTATGTGACTTTGGGAGGACTTTTTAGCGCTTATTTTTGAGCTAGTGGGCTAAGATTTGAAACAAACGATCGGTGGGAATCCAGCTTTCAGGGGAGGCCTCCCCCGAGTCTCTGGACGGCTGTGGGGGCGAACGGCGAGCGTCAAAGCACTCGGTTTCTCTCCAGTAGTTGGCCTTTATTAAGTAAATTGTAACATGACGACCTATGTGATTTTGGCAGGACTTTTTAGCGCCTACTTTTCAGCTACTGGGCTAAGATTTGAAACAAACGATCGGTGGGAATCCAGCTTTCAGGGGAGGCCTCCCCCGAGTCTCTGGACAGCTGTGGGGCCGATCGGCGAGCGTTAAAGCAATCAGTTTCGGTCCAGTCGGAGGCCTTTATTGACTAAATTGTAACATGACGACCTATGTGATTTTGGCAGGACTTTTTAGCGCCTACTTTTCAGCTACTGGGCTAAGATTTGAAACAAACGATCGGTGGGAAGCCACCTTTCAGGGGAGGTCTCTTCCAAGACTCTCGGAGGTCGTGGACCCGAACGGCGAGCGTCAAAGCACTCGGTTTCGCTCCAGTATTAGGCCTTTATTGACTAAATTGTAACATGACAACCTATGTGACTTTGGGAGGACTTTTTAGCGCTTACTTTTGACCTAGTGCGCTAAGATTTGAAACAAACGATCGGTGGGAATCCAGCTTTCAGGGGAGTCCTCCCCCGAGTCTCTGGAAGGCTGTGGGGCCGAGCGGCGAGCGTTAAAGCACTCAGTTTCGCTCAAGTACCATGACGACCGATTTGACTTCGGCACGACTTTAGGTCGCTTAATTTCTGCCTCGCGGGCTAGGAATTTACACAGACAAGCCTTGGGAATCCAGCTTTAAAGGGAGGCCTCTTCCAAGCCTCTCGGAGCTTGTGAGGCCGAACGGCGAGCGTCAAAGCACTCTGTTTCGCTCCAGTAGTAGGCTTTTATTTACTAAATTGTAACATGACGACCTATGTGACTTTGGCAGGACTTTTTAGCGCTTACTTTTGAGCTAGTGGGCTAAGATTTGAAACAAACGATCGGTGGGAATCCAGCTTTCAGGGGAGTCCTCCCCCGAGTCTCTGGAAGGCTGTGGGGCCGAGCGGCGAGCGTTAAAGCACTCTGTTTCGCTCCAGTAGTAGGCCTTTATTGACTAAATTGTAGCATGACAACCTATGTGATTTTGGGAGGACTTTTTAGCGCTTACTTTTGACCTAGTGCGCTAAGATTTGAAACAAACGATCGGTGGGAATCCAGCTTTCAGGGGAGTCCTCCCCCGAGTCTCTGGAAAGCTGTGGGGCCGAGCGGCGAGCGTTAAAGCACTCAGTTACGCTCAAGTACCATGACGACCGATTTGACTTCGGCACGACTTTAGGTCGCTTAATTTCTGCCTAGCGGGCTAGGAATATACACAGACAAGCCTTGGGAATCCAGCTTTAAAGGGAGGCCTCTTCCAAGCCTCTCGGAGCTCGTGAGGCCGAACGGCGAGCGTCAAAGCACTCGGTTTCGCTCCAGTAGTAGGCTTTTATTGACTAAATTGTAACATGACGACCTATGTGACTTTGGCAGGACTTTTTAGCGCTTACCTTTGAGCTAGTGGGCTAAGATTTGAAACAAACGATCGGTGGGAATCCAGCTTTCAGGGGAGGCCTCCCCCGAGTCTCTGGACGGCTGTGGGGGCGAACGGCGAGCGTCAAAGCGCTCGGTTTCTCTCCAGTAGTTGGCCTTTATTGAGTAAATTGTAACATGACGACCTATGTGATTTTGGCAGGACTTTTTAGCGCATTACTTTTCACCTACTGGGCTAAGATTTGAAATAAACGATCGGTGGGAATCCAGCTTTCAGGGGAGGCCTCTTCCAAGCCCCTCGGAGGTCGTGGGCCCGAACGGCGAGCGTCAAAGCACTCTGTTTCGCTCCAGTAGCAGGCCTTTATTGACTAAATTGTAACATGACGACCTATGCCTCCCCCGAGTCTCTGGACTGCTGTGGGGCCGAGCGGCGACCTTTAAAGCACTCAGTTTCGCTCGAGTACCATGACGACCGATTTGACTTCGGCACGACTTTAGGTCGCTTAATTTCAGCCGAGCGGGCTAGGAATTCACACAGACAAGCTTTGGGAATCCAGCTTTCAAGGGAGGCCTCTTCCAAGCCTCTCTGAGCTCGTGGGGCCGAACGGCGAGCGTCGAAGCACTCGGTTTCGCTCAAGTAGTAACCCTTTATTGACTAAATTGTAACATCACAACCTATGTGAATTTGGCAGGAATTTTCAGCGCTTACTTTTGAGCAAGTGGGCTAAGATTTGAAACAAACGATCGGTGGGAATCCAGCTTTCAGGGGAGGCCTCCCCCGAGTCTCTGGACAGCTGTGGGGCCGATCGGCGAGCGTTAAAGCACTCAGTTTCGGTCCAGTCGGAGGCCTTTATTGACTAAATTGTAACATGACGACCTATGTGATTTTGGCAGGACTTTTTAGCGCCTACTTTTCAGCTACTGGGCTAAGATTTGAAACAAACGATCGGTGGGAAGCCACCTTTCAGGGGAGGTCTCTTCCAAGACTCTCGGAGGTCGTGGACCCGAACGGCGAGCGTCAAAGCACTCTGTTTCGCTCCAGTAGTAGGCCTTTATTGAGTAAATTGTTTCATGACGACCTATGTGATTTTGGCAGGACTTTTTAGCGCCTACTTTTGAGCTAGTGGGCTAAGATTTAAAACAAACGATCGGTGGGAAGCCACCTTTCAGGTGAGGCCTCTTCCAAGCCTCTCGGAGGTCGTGGGCCCGAACGGCGAGCGTCAAAGCATTCGGTTTCGCTCCAGTATTAGGCCTTTATTGACTAAATTGTAACATGACAACCTATGTGACTTTGGGAGGACTTTTTAGCGCTTACTTTTGACCTAGTGCGCTAAGATTTGAAACAAACGATCGGTGGTAATCCTGCTTTCAGGGGAGGCCTCCCCCGAGTCTCTGGACAGCTGTGGGGCCGATCGGCGAGCGTTAAAGCAATCAGTTTCGGTCCAGTCGGAGGCCTTTATTGACTAAATTGTAACATGACGACCTATGTGACTTTGGCAGGACATTTTAGCGCCTACTTTTGAACTAGTGGGCTAAGATTTGAAACAAACGATCGGTGGGAATCCAGCTTTCAGGGGAGGCCTCTTCCAAGCCTCTCGGAGGTCGTGGGCCCGAACGGCGAGCGTCAAAGCACTCGGTTTCGCTCCAGTAGTAGGCCTTTATTGACTAAATTGTAACATGACAACCTATGTGACTTTGGGAGGACTTTTTAGCGCTTACTTTTGACCTAGTGCGCTAAGATTTGAAACAAACGATCGGTGGGAATCCAGCTTTCAGGGGAGTCCTCCCCCGAGTCTCTGGAAGGCTGTGGGGCCGAGCGGCGAGCGTTAAAGCACTCAGTTTCGCTCAAGTACCATGACGACCGATTTGACTTCGGCACGACTTTAGGTCGCTTAATTTCTGCCTAGCGGGCTAGGAATATACACAGACAAGCCTTGGGAATCCAGCTTTAAAGGGAGGCCTCTTCCAAGCCTCTCGGAGCTCGTGAGGCCGAACGGCGAGCGTCAAAGCACTCGGTTTCGCTCCAGTAGTAGGCTTTTATTAACTAAATTGTAACATGACGACCTATGTGACTTTGGCAGGACTTTTTAGCGCTTACTTTTGAGCTAGTGGGCTAAGATTTGAAACAAACGATCGGTGGGAATCCAGCTTTCAGGGGAGTCCTCCCCCGAGTCTCTGGAAGGCTGTGGGGCCGAGCGGCGAGCGTTAAAGCACTCTGTTTCGCTCCAGTAGTAGGCCTTTATTGACTAAATTGTAGCATGACAACCTATGTGATTTTGGGAGGACTTTTTAGCGCTTACTTTTGACCTAGTGCGCTAAGATTTGAAACAAACGATCGCTGGGAATCCAGCTTTCAGGGGAGTCCTCCCCCGAGTCTCTGGACTGCTGTGGGGCCGAGCGGCGACCTTTAAAGCACTCAGTTTCGCTCGAGTACCATGACGACCGATTTGACTTCGGCACGACTTTAGGTCGCTTAATTTCAGCCGAGCGGGCTAGGAATTCACACAGACAAGCTTTGGGAATCCAGCTTTCAAGGGAGGCCTCTTCCAAGCCTCTCTGAGCTCGTGGGGCCGAACGGCGAGCGTCGAAGCACTCTGTTTCGCTCAAGTAGTAACCCTTTATTGACTAAATTGTAACATCACAACCTATGTGAATTTGGCAGGAATTTTCAGCGCTTACTTTTGAGCAAGTGGGCTAAGATTTGAAACAAACGATCGGTGGGAATCCAGCTTTCAGGGGAGGCCTCCCCCGAGTCTCTGGACAGCTGTGGGGCCGATCGGCGAGCGTTAAAGCACTCAGTTTCGGTCCAGTCGGAGGCCTTTATTGACTAAATTGTAACATGACGACCAATGTGATTTTGGCAGGACTTTTTAGCGCCTACTTTTCAGCTACTGGGCTAAGATTTGAAACAAACGATTGGTGGGAAGCCACCTTTCAGGGGAGGTCTCTTCCAAGACTCTCGGAGGTCGTGGACCCGAACGGCGAGCGTCAAAGCACTCTGTTTCGCTCCAGTAGTAGGCCTTTATTGAGTAAATTGTTTCATGACGACCTATGTGATTTTGGCAGGACTTTTTAGCGCCTACTTTTGAGCTAGTGGGCTAAGATTTGAAACAAACGATCGGTGGGAATCCAGCTTTCAGGGGAGGCCTCCCCCGAGTCTCTGGACGGCTGTGGGGCCGAGCGGCGAGCGTTAAAGCACTCAGTTTCGCTCGAGTACCATGACGACCGATTTGACTTCGGCACGACTTTAGTCGCTTAATTTCTGCCTAGCGGGCTAGGAATTCACACAGACAAGCCTTGGGAATCCAGCTTTCAGGGGAGGCCTCTTCCAAGACTCTCGGAGGTCGTGGACCCGAACGGCGAGCGTCAAAGCACTCTGTTTCGCTCCAGTAGTAGGCCTTTATTGAGTAAATTGTTTCATGACGACCTCTGTGATTTTGGCAGGACTTTTTAGCGCCTACTTTTGAGCTAGTGGGCTAAGATTTAAAACAAACGATCGGTGGGAAGCCACCTTTCAGGGGAAGCCTCTTCCAAGCCTCTCGGAGGTCGTGGGCCCGAACGGCGAGCGTCAAAGAACTCTGTTTCGCTCCAGTATTAGGCCTTTATTGACTAAATTGTAACATGACAACCTATGTGACTTTGGGAGGACTTTTTAGCGCTTACTTTTGACCTAGTGCGCTAAGATTTGAAACAAACGATCGGTGGTAATCCAGCTTTCAGGGGAGGCCTCCCCCGAGTCTCTGGACAGCTGTGGGGCCGATCGGCGAGCGTTAAAGCACTCAGTTTCGGTCCAGTCGCAGGCCTTTATTGACTAAATTGTAACATGACGACCTATGTGATTTTGGCAGGACTTTTTAGCGCCTACTTTTCAGCTACTGGGCTAAGATTTGAAATCAAACGATCGGTGGGAAGCCACCTTTCAGGGGAGGTCTCTTCCAAGACTCTCGGAGGTCGTGGACCCGAACGGCGAGCGTCAAAGCACTCTGTTTCGCTCCAGTAGTAGGCTTTTATTAACTAAATTGTAACATGACGACCTATGTGACTTTGGCAGGACTTTTTAGCGCTTACTTTTGAGCTAGTGCGCTAAGATTTGAAACAAACGATCGGTGGGAATCCAGCTTTCAGGGGAGTCCTCCCCCGAGTCTCTGGAAATCTGTGGGGCCGAGCGGCGAGCGTTAAAGCACTCAGTTACGCTCAAGTACCATGACGACCGATTTGACTTCGGCACGACTTTAGGTCGCTTAATTTCTGCCTAGCGGGCTAGGAATATACACAGACAAGCCTTGGGAATCCAGCTTTAAAGGGAGGCCTCTTCCAAGCCTCTCGGAGCTCGTGAGGCCGAACGGCGAGCGTCAAAGCACTCGGTTTCGCTCCAGTAGTAGGCCTTTATTGACTAAATTGTAACATGACAACCTATGTGACTTTGGCAGGACTTTTTAGTGCCTACTTTTGAACTAGTGCGCTAAGATTTCAAACAAACGATCGGTGGGAATCCAACTTTCAGGGGAGGCCTCCCCTGCGTCTCTGGACGGCTGTGGGGCCGAACGGCGAGCGTCAAAGCACTCGGTTTCTCTCCAGTAGTAGGCCTTTATTGACTAAATTGTAACATGACGACCTATGTGACTTTGGCAGGACATTTTAGCGCCTACTTTTGAACTAGTGGGCTAAGATTTGAAACAAACGATCGGTGGGAATCCAGCTTTCAGGGGTGGCCTCTTCCAAGCCTCTCGGAGGTCGTGGGGCCGAACGGCGAGCGTCAAAGCACTCGGTTTCTCTCCAGTGGTAGGCCTTTATTGAGTAAATTATAACATGACGACCTATGTGATTTTGGCAGGACTTTGTAGCGCCTACTTTTCAGCGACTGGGCTAAGATTTGAAAAAAACCAACGGTGGGAATCCAGCTTTCAGGGGAGACCTCTTCCAAGCCTCTCAGAGGTCGTGGGGCCGAACGGCGAGCGTCAAAGCACTCGGTTTCGCTCCAGTAGTAGGCCTTTATTGACTAAATTGTAACATGACGACCTATGTGACTTTGGCAGGACTTCTTATTGATTACTTTTGAGCTGGTGGGCTAAGATGTGAATCAAAAACGATCGGTGGGAATCCAGCTTTCAGGGGAGGCCCCCCCCCCCCGAGTCTCTGGACGGCTGTGGGGCCGAGCGGCGAGCGTAATAGCACTCAGTTTCGCTCGAGTACCATGACGACCGATTTGACTTCGGCACGACTTTAGGTCGCTTAATTTCAGCCTAGCGGGCTAGGAATTCACACAGACAAGCCTTGGGAATCCAGCTTTCAAGGGAGGCCTCTTTGAAGCCTCTCGGAGCTCGTGGGGCCGAACGGCGAGCGTCGAAGCACTCGGTTTCGCTCAAGTAGTAACCCTTTATTGACTAAATTGTAACATCACAACCAATGTGAATTTGGCAGGAATTTTTAGCGCTTACTTTTGAGCAAGTGGGCTAAGATTTGAAACAAACGATCGGTGGGAATCCAGCTTTCAGGGGAGGCCTTCCCCGAGTCTCTGTACGGCTGTGGGGCCGAACGGTGAGCGTCAAAGCACTCGGTTTCTCTCCAGTAGTTGGCCTTTATTGAGTAAATTGTAACATGACAACCTATGTGACTTTGGGAGGACTTTTTAGCGCTTACTTTTGACCAAGTGGGCTAAGATTTGAAACAAACGATCGGTGGGAATCCAGCTTTCAGGGGAGGCCTCCCCCGAGTCTCTGGACAGCTGTGGGGCCGATAGGCGAGGGTTAAAGCACTCAGTTTTGGTCCAGTCGGAGGCCTTTATTGACTAAATTGTAACATGACGACCTATGTGATTTTGGCAGGACATTTTAGCGCCTACTTTTGAGCTACTGGGCTAAGATTTGAAACAAACGATCGGTCGGCAGCCAGCTTTCAGGGGAGGCCTCTTCCAAGCCTCTCGGAGGTCGTGGGCCCAAACGGCGAGCGTCAAAGCACTCGGTTTCGCTCCAGTAGTAGGCCTTTATTGACGAAATTGTAGCATGATGACCTATGTGACTTTGGCAGGACATTTTAGCGCCTACTTTTGAACTAGTGGGCTAAGATTTGAAACAAACGATCGGTGGGAATCCAGCTTTCAGGGGAGGCCTCTTCCAAGCCTCTCGGAGGTCGTGGGGCCGAACGGCGAGTGGGCTAAGATTTGAAACAAACGATCGGTGGGAATCCAGCTTTCAGGGGAGGCCTCTCCCGAGTCTCTGGACGGCTGTGGGGCCGAGCGGCGAGCGTTAAAGCACTCAGTTTCGCTCAAGTACCATGACGACCGATTTGACTTCGGCACGACTTTAGGTCGCTTAAATTCTGCCTAGCGGGCTAGGAATTTACACAGACAAGCCTTGAGAATCCAGCTTTAAAGGGAGGCCTCTTCCAAGCCTCTCGGAGCTTGTGAGGCCGAACGGCGAGCGTCAAAGAACTCGGTTTCGCCCCAGTAGTAGGCTTTTATTGACTAAATTGTAGCATGACGACCTATGTGACTTTGGCAGGACTTTTTATCGCCTACTTTTGAGCTAGTGGGCTAAGATTTGAAACAAACGATCGGTGGGAATCCAGCTTTCAGGGGAGGCCTCCCCCGAGTCTCTGGATGGCTGTGGGGGCGAACGGCGAGCGTCAAAGCACTCGGTTTCGCTCCAGTATTAGGCCTTTATTGACTAAATTGTAACATGACAACCTATGTGACTTTGGGAGGACTTTTTAGCGCTTACTTTTGACCTAGTGCGCTAAGATTTGAAACAAACGATCGGTGGGAATCCAGTTTTCAGGGGAGCCCTCCCCCGAGTCTCTGGACAGCTGTGGGGCCGATCGGCGAGCGTTAAAGCACTCAGTTTCGGTCCAGTCGGAGGCCTTTATTGACTAAATTGTAACATGACGACCTATGTAATTTTGGCAGGACTTTTTAGCGCCTACTTTTCAGCTACTGGGCTAAGATTTGAAACAAACGATCGGTGGGAAGCCACCTTTAAGGGGAGGCCTCTTCCAAGCCTCTCGGAGGTCGTGGGCCCGAACGGCGAGCGTCAAAGCACTCGGTTTCGCTCCAGTATTAGGCCTTTATTGACTAAATTGTAACATGACAACCTATGTGACTTTGGGAGGACTTTTTAGCGCTTACTTTTGACCTAGTGCGCTAAGATTTGAAACAAACGATCGGTGGGAATCCAGCTTTCAGGGGAGGCCTCCCCCGAGTCTCTGGACAGCTGTGGGGCCGATCGGCGAGCGTTAAAGCACTCAGTTTCGGTCCAGTCGGAGGCCTTTATTGACTAAATTGTAACATGACGACCTAAGTGATTTTGGCAGGACATTTTAGCGCCTACTTTTGAGCTACTGGGCCAAGATTTGAAACAAACGATCGGTCGGCAGCCAGCTTTCAGGGGAGGCCTCTTGCAAGCCTCTCGGAGGTCGTGGGCCCGAACGGCGAGCGTCAAAGCACTCGGTTTCGCTCCAGTAGTAGGCCTTTATTGACTAAATTGTAACATGACAACCTATGTGACTTTGGGAGGACTTTTTAGCGCTTACTTTTGACCTAGTGCGCTAAGATTTGAAACAAACGATCGGTGGGAATCCAGCTTTCAGGGGAGGCCTCCCCCGAGTCTCTGGACGGCTGTGGGGGCGAACGCCGAGCGTCAAAGCACTCGGTTTCGCTCCAGTAGTAGGCCTTTATTGACTAAATTGTAGCATGACAACCTATGTGACTTTGGGAGGACTTTTTAGCGCTTACTTTTGACCTAGTGCGCTAAGATTTGAAACAAACGATCGGTGGGAATCCAGCTTTCAGGGGAGTCCTCCCCCGAGTCTTTGAAAGGCTGTGGGGCCGAGCGGCGAGCGTTAAAGCACTCAGTTTCGCTCAAGTACCATGACGACCGATTTGACTTCGGCACGACTTTAGGTCGCTTAATTTCTGCCTAGCGGGCTAGGAATTTACACAGACAAGCCTTGGGAATCCAGCTTTAAAGGGAGGCCTCTTCCAAGCCTCTCGGAGCTTGTGAGGCCGAACGGCGAGCGTCAAAGCACTCTGTTTCGCTCCAGTAGTAGGCTTTTATTGACTAAATTGTAACACGACGACCTATGTGACTTTGGCAGGCCTTTTTAGCGCTTACTTTTGAGCTAGTGGGCTAAGATTTGAAACAAACGATCGGTGGGAATCCAGCTTTCAGGGGAGGCCTCCCCCGAGTCTCTGGACGGCTGTGGGGGCGAACGGCGAGCGTCAAAGCACTCGGTTTCGCTCCAGTATTAGGCCTTTATTGACTAAATTGTAACATGACAACCTATGTGTCTTTGGGAGGACTTTTTAGCGCTTACGTTTGACCTAGTGCGCTAAGATTTGAAACAAACGATCGGTGGGAATCCAGCTTTCAGGGGAGGCCTCCCCCGAGTCTCTGGACAGCTGTGGGGCCGATCGGCGAGCGTTAAAGCACTCAGTTTCGGTTAAGTCGGAGGCCTTTATTGACTAAATTGTAACATGACGACCTATGTGATTTTGGCAGGACATTTTAGCGCCTACTTTTCAGCTACTGGGCTAAGATTTGAAACAAACGATCGGTTGGCAGCCAGCTTTCAGGGGAGGCCTCTTCCAAGCCTCTCGGAGGTCGTGGGCCCGAACGACGAGCGTCAAAGCACTCGGTTTCGCTCCAGTAGTAGGCCTTTATTGACTAAATTGTAACATGACAACCTATGTGACTTTGGGAGGACTTTTTAGCGCTTAATTTTGACCTAGTGCGCTAAGATTTGAAACAAATTATCGGTGGGAATCCAGCTTTCAGGGGAGTCCTCCCCCGAGTCTCTGGAAGGCTGTGGGGCCGATCGGCGAGCGTTAAAGCACTCAGTTTCGGTCCAGTCGGAGGCCTTTATTGACTAAATTGTAACATGACGACCTATGTGATTTTGGCAGGACATTTTAGCGCCTACTTTTCAGCTACTGGGCTAAGATTTGAAACAAACGATCGGTCGGCAGCCAGTTTTCAGGGGAGGCCTCTTCCAAGCCTCTCGGAGGTCGTGGGCCCGAACGGCGAGTGTCAAAGCACTCGGTTTCGCTCCAGTAGTAGACCTTTATTGACTAAATTGTAACATGACAACCTATGTGACTTTGGGAGGACTTTTTAGCGCTTACTTTTGAGCTAGTGGGCTAAGATTTGAAACAAACGATTGGTGGGAATCCGGCTTTCAGGGGAGGCCTCCCCCGAGTCTCTGGACGGCTGTGGGGGCGAACGGCGAGCGTTAAAGCACTCAGTTTCGCTCAAGTACCATGACGACCGATTTGACTTCGGCACGACTTTAGGTCGCTTAATTTCTGCCTAGCGGGCTATGAATTTACACAGACAAGCCTTGGGAATCCAGCTTTAAAGGGAGGCCTCTTCCAAGCCTCTCAGAGCTCGTGAGGCCGAACGGCGAGCGTCAAAGCACTCTGTTTCGCTCCAGTAGTAGGCTTTTATTGACTAAATTGTAACATGACGACCTAGGTGACTTTGGCAGGACTTTTTAGCGCTTACTTTTGAGCTAGTGGGCTAAGATTTGAAACAAACGATCGGTGGGAATCCAGCTTTCAGGGGAGGCCTCCCCCGAGTCTCTGGACGGCTGTGGGGGCGAACGCCGAGCGTCAAAGCACTCGGTTTCGCTCCAGTAGTAGACCTTTATTGACTAAATTGTAGCATGACAACCTATGTGACTTTGGGAGGACTTTTTAGCGCTTACTTTTGACCTAGTGCGCTAAGATTTGAAACAAACGATCGGTGGGAATCCAGCTTTCAGGGGAGTCCTCCCCCGAGTCTCTGGACGGCTGTGGGGCCGAGCGGCGAGCGTTAAAGCACTCAGTTTCGCTCAAGTAGTAGGCTTTTATTGACTAAATTGTAACATGACGACCTATGTGACTTTGGCAGGACTTTTTAGCGCTTACTTTTGAGCTAGTGGGCTAAGATTTGAAACAAACGATTGGTGGGAATCCGGCTTTCAGGGGAGGCCTTCCCCGAGTCTCTGGACGGCTGTGGGGGCGAACGGCGAGCGTTAAAGCACTCAGTTTCGCTCAAGTACCATGACGACCGATTTGACTTCGGCACGACTTTAGGTCGCTTAATTTCTGCCTAGCGGGCTATGAATTTACACAGACAAGCCTTGGGAATCCAGCTTTAAAGGGAGGCCTCTTCCAAGCCTCTCAGAGCTCGTGAGGCCGAACGGCGAGCGTCAAAGCACTCGGTTTCGCTCCAGTAGTAGGCTTTTATTGAGTAAATTGTAACATGACGACCTATGTGATTTTGGCAGGACTTTTTAGCGCCTACTTTTCAGCTACTGGGCTAAGATTTGAAATAAACGATCGGTGGGAATCCAGCTTTCAGGGGAGGCCTCCCCCGAGTCTTTGGACGGCTGTGGGGCCGAGCGGCGAGCGTTAAAGCACTCAGTTTCGGTCCAGTAGGAGGCCTTTATTGACTAAATTGTAACATGACGACCTTTGTGATTTTGGCAGGACTTTTTAGCGCCTACTTTTCAGCTACTGGGCTAAGATTTGAAACAAACGATCGGTGGGAATCCAGCTTTCAGGGGAGGCCTCCCCCGAGTCTCTGGACGGCTGTGTGGGCGAACGGGGAGCGTCAAAGCACTCGGTTTCTCTCCAGTAGTTGGCCTTTATTGAGTAAATTGTAACATGACGACCTATGTGATTTTGGCAGGACTTTTTAGCGCCTACTTTTGAGCTAGTGGGCTAAGATTTGAAACAAACGATCATGGGAATCCAGCTTTCAGGGGAGGCCTCCCCCGAGTCTCTGGAAGGCTGTGGGGCCGAGCGGCGAGCGTTAAAGCACTCAGTTTCGGTCCAGTCGGAGGCCTTTATTGACTAAATTGTAACATGACGACCTATGTGATTTTGGCAGGACATTTTAGCGCCTACTTTTCAGCTACTGGGCTAAGATTTGAAACAAACGATCGGTCGGCAGCCAGCTTTCAGGGGAGGCCTCTTCCAAGCCTCTCGGAGGTCGTGGGCCCGAACGGCGAGCGTCAAAGCACTCGGTTTCGCTCCAGTAGTAGGCCTTTATTGACTAAATTGTAACATGACAACCTATGTGACTTTGGGAGGACTTTTTAGCGCTTACTTTTGACCTAGTGCGCTACTATTTGAAACAAACGATCGGTGGGAATCCAGCTTTCAGGGGAGTCCTCCCCCGAGTCTCTGGACGGCTGTGGGGCCGAGCGGCGAGCGTTAAAGCACTCAGTTTCGGTCCAGTCGGAGGCCTTTATTGACTAAATTGTAACATGACGACCTATGTGATTTTGGCAGGACTTTTTAGCGCCTACTTTTCAGCTATTGGGCTAAGATTTGAAACAAACGATCGGTGGGAAGCCAGATTTCAGGGAGGCCTCTTCCAAGCCTCTCGGAGCTCGTGAGGCCGAACGGCGAGCGTCAAAGCACTCGGTTTCGCTCCAGTAGTAGGCTTTTAATGACTAAATTGTAACATGACGACCTATGTGACTTTGGCAGGACTTTTTAGCGCCTACTTTTGAACTAGTGGGCTAAGATTTGAAACAAACGATCGGTGGGAATCCAGCTTTCAGGGGAGTCCTCCCCCGAGTCTCTGGACGGCTGTGGGGCCGAACGATGAGCGTCAAAGCACTCTGTTTCTCTCCAGTAGTAGGCCTTTATTGAGTAAATTGTAACATGACGACCGATGTGATTTTGGCAGGACTTTTTTGCGCCTACTTTTCAGCTACTGGGCTAAGATTTGAAACAAACGATCGATGGGAATCCAGCTTTCAGGGGAGGCCTCTTCCAAGCCTCTCGGGGGTCGTGGGGCCGAACGGCGAGCGTCAAAGCACTCGGTTTCGCTCCAGTAGTCGGCCTTTATTGAGTAAATTGTAACATGATGACCTATGTGATTTTGGCAGGACTTTTTAGTGCCTACTTCTCAGCTACTGGGCTGAGATTTGAAACAAACGATCGGTGGGAATCCAGCTTTCAGGGGATGCCTCCCCCGAGTCTCTGGACGGCTGTGGGGCCGAACGGCGAGCGTCAAAGCACTCGGTTTCGGTCCAGTCGGAGGCCTTTATTGACTAAATTGTAACATGACAACCTATGTGACTTTGGGAGGACTTTTTAGCGCTTACTTTTGAACTAGTGCGCTAAGATTTGAAACAAACGATCGGTGGGAATCCAGCTTTCAGGGGAGTCCTCCCCCGAGTCTCTGGAAGGCTGTGGGGCCGAGCGGCGAGCGTTAAAGCACTCAGTTTCGCTCAAGTACCATGACGACCGATTTGACTTCGGCACGACTTTAGGTCGCTTAATTTCTGCCTAGCGGGCTAGGAATTTACACAGACAAGCCTTGGGAATCCAGCTTTAAAGGGAGGCCTCTTCCAAGCCTCTCGGAGCTCGTGAGGCCGAACGGCGAGCGTCAAAGCACTCGGTTTCGCTCCAGTAGTAGGCCTTTATTGACTAAATTGTAACATGACAACCTATGTGATTTTGGCAGGACAATTTAGCGCCTACTTTTCAGCTACTGGGCTAAGATTTGAAACAAACGATCGGTCGGCAGCCAGCTTTCAGGGGAGGCCTCTTCCAAGCCTCTCAGAGGTCGTGGGCCCGAACGGCGAGCGTCAAAGCACTCGGTTTCGCTCCAGTAGTAGGCCTTTATTGACTAAATTGTAACATGACAACCTATGTGACTTTGGGAGGACTTTTTAGCGCTTACTTTTGACCTAGTGCGCTAAGATTTGAAACAAACGATCGGTGGGAATCCAGCTTTCAGGGGAGTCCTCCCCCGAGTCTCTGGAAGGCTGTGGGGCCGAGCGGCGAGCGTTAAAGCACTCAGTTTCGCTCAGGTACCATGACGACCGATTTGACTTCGGCACGACTTTAGGTCGCTTAATTTCTGCCTAGCGGGCTAGGAATTTACACAGACAAGCCTTGGGAAGCCAGCTTTAAAGGGAGGCCTCTTCCAAGCCTCTCGGAGCTTGTGAGGCCGAACGGCGAGCATCAAAGCACTCGGTTTCGCTCCAGTAGTAGGCTTTTATTGACTAAATTGTAGCATGACGACCTATGTGACTTTGGCAGGACTTTTTAGCGCTTACTTTTGAGCTAGTGGGCTAAGATTTGAAACAAACGATCGGTGGGAATCCAGCTTTCAGGGGAGGCCTCCCCCGAGTCTCTGGACGGCTGTGGGGGCGAACGCCGAGCGTCAAAGCACTCGGTTTCGCTCCAGTAGTAGGCCTTTATTGACTAAATTGTAGCATGACAACCTATGTGACTTTGGGAGGACTTTTTAGCGCTTACTTTTGACCTAGTGCGCTAAGATTTGAAACAAACGATCGGTGGGAATCCAGCTTTCAGGGGAGTCCTCCCCCGAGTCTTTGAAAGGCTGTGGGGCCGAGCGGCGAGCGTTAAAGCACTCAGTTTCGCTCAAGTACCATGACGACCGATTTGACTTCGGCACGACTTTAGGTCGCTTAATTTCTGCCTAGCGGGCTAGGAATTTACACAGACAAGCCTTGGGAATCCAGCTTTAAAGTGAGGCCTCTTCCAAGCCTCTCGGAGCTCGTGAGGCCGAACGGCGAGCGTCAAAGCACTCGGTTTCGCTCCAGTAGTAGGCTTTTATTGACTAAATTGTAACATGACGACCTATGTGACTTTGGCAGGACTTTTTAGCGCTTATTTTTGAGCTAGTGGGCTAAGATTTGAAACAAACGATCGGTGGGAATCCAGCTTTCAGGGGAGGCCTCCCCCGAGTCTCTGGACGGCTGTGGGGGCGAACGGCGAGCGTCAAAGCACTCGGTTTCTCTCCAGTAGTTGGCCTTTATTAAGTAAATAGTAACATGACGACCTATGTGATTTTGGCAGGACTTTTTAGCGCCTACTTTTCAGCTACTGGGCTAAGATTTGAAACAAACGATCGGTGGGAATCCAGCTTTCAGGGGAGGCCTCCCCCGAGTCTCTGGACGGCTGTGGGGGCGAACGGCGAGCGTCACAGCACTCGGTTTCTCTCCAGTAGTTGGCCTTTATTGAGTAAATTGTAACATGACAACCTATGTGACTTTGGGAGGACTTTTTAGCGCTTACTTTTGACCTAGTGCGCTAAGATTTGAAACAAAAGATCGGTGGGAATCCAGCTTTCAGGGGAGTCCCCCCCCCCGAGTCTCTGGAAGGCTGTGGGGCCGAGCGGCGAGCGTTAAAGCACTCAGTTTCGGTCCAGTCGGAGGCCTTTATTGACTAAATTGTAACATGACGACCTATGTGATTTTGGCAGGACATTTTAGCGCCTACTTTTCAGCTACTGGGCTAAGATTTGAAACAAACGATCGGTCGGCAGCCAGCTTTCAGGGGAGGCCTCTTCCAAGCCTCTCGGAGGTCGTGGGCCCGAACGGCGAGCGTCAAAGCACTCGGTTTCGCTCCAGTAGTAGGCCTTTATTGACTAAATTGTAACATGACAACCTATGTGACTTTGGGAGGACTTTTCAGCGCTTACTTTTGACCTAGTGCGCTAAGATTTGAAACAAATGATCGGTGGGAATCCAGCTTTCAGGGGAGTCCTCCCCCGAGTCTCTGGAAGGCTGTGGGGCCGAGCGGCGAGCGTTAAAGCACTCAGTTTCGCTCAGGTACCATGACGACCGATTTGACTTCGGCACGACTTTAGGTCGCTTAATTTCTGCCTAGCGGGCTAGGAATTTACACAGACAAGCCTTGGGAATCCAGCTTTAAAGGGAGGCCTCTTCCAAGCCTCTCGGAGCTTGTGAGGCCGAACGGCGAGCATCAAAGCACTCGGTTTCGCTCCAGTAGTAGGCTTTTATTGACTAAATTGTAGCATGACGACCTATGTGACTTTGGCAGGACTTTTTAGCGCTTACTTTTGAGCTAGTGGGCTAAGATTTGAAACAAACGATTGGTGGGAATCCAGCTTTCAGGGGAGGCCTCCCCCGAGTCTCTGGACGGCTGTGGGGGCGAACGCCGAGCGTCAAAGCACTCGGTTTCGCTCCAGTAGTAGGCCTTTATTGACTAAATTGTAGCATGACAACCTATGTGACTTTGGGAGGACTTTTTAGCGCTTACTTTTGACCTAGTGCGCTAAGATTTGAAACAAACGATCGGTGGGAAGCCAGCTTTCAGGGAGGCCTCTTCCAAGCCTCTCGGAGCTCATGAGGCCGAACGGCGAGCGTCAAAGCACTCGGTTTCGCTCCAGTAGTAGGCTTTTATTGACTAAATTGTAACATGACGACCTATGTGACTTTGGCAGGACCTTTTAGCGCTTACTTTTGAGCTAGTGGGCTTAGATTTGAAACAAACGATTGGTGGGAATCCGGCTTTCAGGGGAGTCCTCCCCCGAGTCTCTGCACGGCTGTGGGGGCGAACGGCGAGCGTTAAAGAACTCAGTTTCGCTCAAGTACCATGACGACCGATTTGACTTCGGCACGACTTTAGGTCGCTTAATTTCTGCCTAGCGGGCTAGGAATTTACACAGACAAGCCTTGGGAATCCAGCTTTAAAGGGAGGCCTCTTCCAAGCCTCTCGGAGCTCGTGAGGCCGAACGGCGAGCGTCAAAGCACTCGGTTTCGCTCCAGTAGTAGGCTTTTATTGACTAAATTGTAACATGACGACCTATGTGACTTTGGCAGGACTTTTTAGCGCTTATTTTTGAGCTAGTGGGCTAAGATTTGAAACAAACGATCGGTGGGAATCCAGCTTTCAGGGGAGGCCTCCCCCGAGTCTCTGGACGGCTGTGGGGGCGAACGGCGAGCGTCAAAGCACTCGGTTTCTCTCCAGTAGTTGGCCTTTATTAAGTAAATTGTAACATGACGACCTATGTGATTTTGGCAGGACTTTTTAGCGCCTACTTTTCAGCTACTGGGCTAAGATTTGAAACAAACGATCGGTGGGAATCCAGCTTTCAGGGGAGGCCTCCCCCGAGTCTCTGGACGGCTGTGGGGGCGAACGGCGAGCGTCACAGCACTCGGTTTCTCTCCAGTAGTTGGCCTTTATTGAGTAAATTGTAACATGACGACCTATGTGATTTTGGCAGGACTTTTTAGCGCCTACTTTTCAGCTACTGGGCTAAGATTTGAAACAAACGATCGGTGGGAAGCCAGCTTTCAGGGAGGCCTCTTCTAAGCCTCTCGGAGGTCGTGGGCCCGAACGGCGAGCGTCAAAGCACTCTGTTTCGCTCCAGTAGTAGGCCTTTATTGACTAAGTTGTAACATGACAACCTATGTGACTTTGGGAGGACTTTTTAGCGCTTACTTTTGACCTAGTGCGCTAAGATTTGAAACAAAAGATCGGTGGGAATCCAGCTTTCAGGGGAGTCCTCCCCCGAGTCTCTGGAAGGCTGTGGGGCCGAGCGGCGAGCGTTAAAGCACTCAGTTTCGGTCCAGTCGGAGGCCTTTATTGACTAAATTGTAACATGACGACCTATGTGATTTTGGCAGGACATTTTAGCGCCTACTTTTCAGCTACTGGGCTAAGATTTAAAACAAACGATCGGTCGGCAGCCAGCTTTCAGGGGAGGTCTCTTCCAAGCCTCTCGGAGGTCGTGGGCCCGAACGGCGAGCGTCAAAGCACTCGGTTTCGCTCCAGTAGTAGGCCTTTATTGACTAAATTGTAACATGACAACCTATGTGACTTTGGGAGGACTTTTCAGCGCTTACTTTTGACCTAGTGCGCTAAGATTTGAAACAAATGATCGGTGGGAATCCAGCTTTCAGGGGAGTCCTCCCCCGAGTCTCTGGAAGGCTGTGGGGCCGAGCGGCGAGCGTTAAAGCACTCAGTTTCGCTCAGGTACCATGACGACCGATTTGACTTCGGCACGACTTTAGGTCGCTTAATTTCTGCCTAGCGGGCTAGGAATTTACACAGACAAGCCTTGGGAATCCAGCTTTAAAGGGAGGCCTCTTCCAAGCCTCTCGGAGCTTGTGAGGCCGAACGGCGAGCATCAAAGCACTCGGTTTCGCTCCAGTAGTAGGCTTTTATTGACTAAATTGTAGCATGACGACCTATGTGACTTTGGCAGGACTTTTTAGCGCTTACTTTTGAGCTAGTGGGCTAAGATTTGAAACAAACGATCGGTGGGAATCCAGCTTTCAGGGGAGGCCTCCCCCGAGTCTCTGGACGGCTGTGGGGGCGAACGCCGAGCGTCAAAGCACTCGGTTTCGCTCCAGTAGTAGGCCTTTATTGACTAAATTGTAGCATGACAACCTATGTGACTTTGGGAGGACTTTTTAGCGCTTACTTTTGACCTAGTGCGCTAAGATTTGAAACAAACGATCGGTGGGAAGCCAGCTTTCAGGGAGGCCTCTTCCAAGCCTCTCGGAGCTCATGAGGCCGAACGGCGAGCGTCAAAGCACTCGGTTTCGCTCCAGTAGTAGGCTTTTATTGACTAAATTGTAACATGACGACCTATGTGACTTTGGCAGGACTTTTTAGCGCTTACTTTTGAGTTAGTGGGCTAAGATTTGAAACAAACGATCGGTGGGAATCCAGCTTTCAGGGGAGGCCTCCCCCGAGTCTCTGGACGGCTGTGGGGGCGAATGGCGAGCGTCAAAGCACTCGGTTTCGCTCCAGTAGTAGGCCTTTATTGACTAAATTGTAACATGACAACCTATGTGACTTTGGGATGACTTTTTAGCGCTTACTTTTGACCTAGTGCGCTAAGATTTGAAACAAACGATTGGTGGGAATCCAGCTTTCAGGGGAGTCCTCCCCCGAGTCTCTGGAAGGCTGTGGGGCCGAGCGGCGAGCGTTAAAGCACTCAGTTTCGCTCCAGTAGTAGGCCTTTATTGACTAAATTGTAACATGACGACCTATGTGACTTTGGCAGGACCTTTTAGCGCTTACTTTTGAGCTAGTGGGCTAAGATTTGAAACAAACGATTGGTGGGAATCCGGCTTTCAGGGGAGGCCTCCCCCGAGTCTCTGCACGGCTGTGGGGGCGAACGGCGAGCGTTAAAGAACTCAGTTTCGCTCAAGTACCATAACGACCGATTTGACTTCGGCACGACTTTAGGTCGCTTAATTTCTGCCTAGCGGGCTAGGAATTTACACAGACAAGCCTTGGGAATCCAGCTTTAAAGGGAGGCCTCTTCCAAGCCTCTCGGAGCTCGTGAGGCCGAACGGCGAGCGTCAAAGCACTCGGTTTCGCTCCAGTAGTAGGCTTTTATTGACTAAATTGTAACATGACGACCTATGTGACTTTGGCAGGACTTTTTAGCGCTTATTTTTGAGCTAGTGGGCTAAGATTTGAAACAAACGATCGGTGGGAATCCAGCTTTCAGGGGAGGCCTCCCCCGAGTCTCTGGACGGCTGTGGGGGCGAACGGCGAGCGTCAAAGCACTCGGTTTCTCTCCAGTAGTTGGCCTTTATTAAGTAAATTGTAACATGACGACCTATGTGATTTTGGCAGGACTTTTTAGCGCCTACTTTTCAGCTACTGGGCTAAGATTTGAAACAAACGATCGGTGGGAATCCAGCTTTCAGGGGAGGCCTCCCCCGAGTCTCTGGACGGCTGTGGGGGCGAACGGCGAGCGTCAAAGCACTCTGTTTCGCTCCAGTATTAGGCCTTTATTGACTAAATTGTAACATGACAACCTATGTGACTTTGGGATGACTTTTTAGCGCTTACTTTTGACCTAGTGCGCTAAGATTTGAAACAAACGATCGGTGGGAATCCAGCTTTCAGGGGAGTCCTCCCCCGAGTCTCTGGAAGGCTGTGGGGCCGAGCGGCGAGCGTTAAAGCACTCAGTTTCGCTCCAGTAGTAGGCCTTTATTGACTAAATTGTAACATGACGACCTATGTGACTTTGGCAGGACCTTTTAGCGCTTACTTTTGAGCTAGTGGGCTAAGATTTGAAAAAAACGATTGGTGGGAATCCGGCTTTCAGGGGAGGCCTCCCCCGAGTCTCTGCACGGCTGTGGGGGCGAACGGCGAGCGTTAAAGAACTCAGTTTCGCTCAAGTACCATGACGACCGATTTGACTTCGGCACGACTTTAGGTCGCTTAATTTCTGCCTAGCGGGCTAGGAATTTACACAGACAAGCCTTGGGAATCCAGCTTTAAAGGGAGGCCTCTTCCAAGCCTCTCGGAGCTCGTGAGGCCGAACGGCGAGCGTCAAAGCACTCGGTTTCGCTCCAGTAGTAGGCTTTTATTGACTAAATTGTAACATGACGACCTATGTGACTTTGGCAGGACTTTTTAGCGCTTATTTTTGAGCTAGTGGGCTAAGATTTGAAACAAACGATCGGTGGGAATCCAGCTTTCAGGGGAGGCCTCCCCCGAGTCTCTGGACGGCTGTGGGGGCGAACGGCGAGCGTCAAAGCTCTCGGTTTCTCTCCAGTAGTTGGCCTTTATTAAGTAAATTGTAACATGACGACCTATGTGATTTTGGGAGGACTTTTTAGCGCCTACTTTTCAGCTACTGGGCTAAGATTTGAAACAAACGATCGGTGGGAATCCAGCTTTCAGGGGAGGCCTCCCCCGAGTCTCTGGACGGCTGTGGGGGCGAACGGCGAGCGTCAAAGCACTCTGTTTCGGTCCAGTCGGAGGCCTTTATTGACTAAATTGTAACATGACGACCTATGTGATTTTGGCAGGACTTTTTAGCGCCTACTTTTCAGCTACTGGGCTAAGATTTGAAACAAACGATCGGTGGGAAGCCACCTTTCAGGGGAGGTCTCTTCCAAGACTCTCGGAGGTCGTGGGCCCGAACGGCGAGCGTCAAAGCACTCTGTTTCGCTCCAGTATTAGGCCTTTATTGACTAAATTGTAACATGACAACCTATGTGACTTTGGGAGGACTTTTTAGCGCTTACTTTTTACCTAGTGCGCTAAGATTTGAAACAAACGATCGGTGGTAATCCAGCTTTCAGGGGAGGCCTCCCCCGAGTCTCTGGACAGCTGTGGGGCCGATCGGCGAGCGTTATAGCACTCAGTTTCGGTCCAGTCGGAGGCCTTTATTGACTAAATTGTAACATGACGACCTATGTGATTTTGGCAGGACATTTTAGCGCCTACTTTTGAGCTACTGGGCTAAGATTTGAAACAAACGATCGGTCGGCAGCCAGCTTTCAGGGGAGGCCTCTTCCAAGCCTCTCGGAGGTCGTGGGCCCGAACGGCGAGCGTCAAAGCACTCGGTTTCGCTCCAGTAGTAGGCCTTTATTGACTAAATTGTAACATGACAACCTATGTGACTTTGGGAGGACTTTTTAGCGCTTACTTTTGACCTAGTGCGCTAAGATTTGAAACAAACGATCGGTGGGAATCCAGCTTTCAGGGGAGTCCTCCCCCGAGTCTCTGGAAGGCTGTGGGGCCGAGCGGCGAGCGTTAAAGCACTCAGTTTCGCTCAAGTACCATGACGACCGATTTGACTTCGGCACGACTTTAGGTCGCTTAATTTCTGCCTCGCGGGCTAGGAATTTACACAGACAAGCCTTGGGAATCCAGCTTTAAAGCGAGGCCTCTTCCAAGCCTCTCGGAGCTTGTGAGGCCGAACGGCGAGCGTCAAAGCACTCTGTTTCGCTCCAGTAGTAGGCTTTTATTGACTAAATTGTAACATGACGACCTATGTGACTTTGGCAGGACGTTTTAGCGCTTACTTTTGAGCTAGTGGGCTAAGATTTGAAACAAACGATTGGTGGGAATCCGGCTTTCAGGGGAGGCCTCCCCCGAGTCTCTGCACGGCTGTGGGGGCGAACGGCGAGCGTTAAAGAACTCAGTTTCGCTCAAGTACCATGACGACCGATTTGACTTCGGCACGACTTTAGGTCGCTTAATTTCTGCCTAGCGGGCTAGGAATTTACACAGACAAGCCTTGGGAATCCAGCTTTAAAGGGAGGCCTCTTCCAAGCCTCTCGGAGCTCGTGAGGCCGAACGGCGAGCGTCAAAGCACTCTGTTTCGCTCCAGTAGTAGGCTTTTATTGACTAAATTGTAACATGACGACCTATGTGACTTTGGCAGGACTTTTTAGCGCTTATTTTTGAGCTAGTGGGCTAAGATTTGAAACAAACGATCGGTGGGAATCCAGCTTTCAGGGGAGGCCTCCCCCGAGTCTCTGGACGGCTGTGGGGGCGAACGGCGAGCGTCAAAGCACTCGGCTTCTCTCCAGTAGTTGGCCTTTATTAAGTAAATTGTAACATGACGACCTATGTGATTTTGGCAGGACTTTTTAGCGCCTACTTTTCAGCTACTGGGCTAAGATTTGAAACAAACGATCGGTGGGAATCCAGCTTTCAGGGGAGGCCTCCCCCGAGTCTCTGGACAGCTGTGGGGCCGATCGGCGAGCGTTAAAGCAATCAGTTTCGGTCCAGTCGGAGGCCTTTATTGACTAAATTGTAACATGACGACCTATGTGATTTTGGCAGGACTTTTTAGCGCCTACTTTTCAGCTACTGGGCTAAGATTTGAAACAAACGATCGGTGGGAAGCCACCTTTCAGGGGAGGTCTCTTCCAAGACTCTCGGAGGTCGGGGGCCCGAACGGCGAGCGTCAAAGCACTCTGTTTCGCTCCAGTATTAGGGCTTTATTGACTAAATTGTAACATGACAACCTATGTGACTTTGGGAGGACCTTTTAGCGCTTACTTTTTACCTAGTGCGCTAAGATTTGAAACAAACGATCGGTGGTAATCCAGCTTTCAGGGGAGGCCTCCCCCGAGTCTCTGGACAGCTGTGGGGCCGATCGGCGAGCGTTAAAGCACTCAGTTTCGCTCGAGTACCATGACGACCGATTTGACTTTGGCACGACATTAGTCGCTTAATTTCTGCCTAGCGGGCTAGGAATTCACACAGACAAGCCTTGGGAATCCAGCTTTCAGGGGAGGCCTCTTCCAAGACTCTCGGAGGTCGTGGACCCGAACGGCGAGCGTCAAAGCACTCTGTTTCGCTCCAGTAGTAGGCCTTTATTGAGTAAATTGTTTCATGACGACCTATGTGATTTTGGCAGGACGTTTTAGCGCTTACTTTTGAGCTAGTGGGCTAAGATTTGAAACAAACGATTGGTGGGAATCCGGCTTTCAGGGGAGGCCTCCCCCGAGTCTCTGCACGGCTGTGGGGGCGAACGGCGAGCGTTAAAGAACTCAGTTTCGCTCAAGTACCATGACGACCGATTTGACTTCGGCACGACTTTAGGTCGCTTAATTTCTGCCTAGCGGGCTAGGAATTTACACAGACAAGCCTTGGGAATCCAGCTTTAAAGGGAGGCCTCTTCCAAGCCTCTCGGAGCTCGTGAGGCCGAACGGCGAGCGTCAAAGCACTCGGTTTCGCTCCAGTAGTAGGCTTTTATTGACTAAATTGTAACATGACGACCTATGTGACTTTGGCAGGACTTTTTAGCGCTTATTTTTGAGCTAGTGGGCTAAGATTTGAAACAAACGATCGGTGGGAATCCAGCTTTCAGGGGAGGCCTCCCCCGAGTCTCTGGACGGCTGTGGGGGCGAACGGCGAGCGTCAAAGCACTCGGCTTCTCTCCAGTAGTTGGCCTTTATTAAGTAAATTGTAACATGACGACCTATGTGATTTTGGCAGGACTTTTTAGCGCCTACTTTTCAGCTACTGGGCTAAGATTTGAAACAAACGATCGGTGGGAATCCAGCTTTCAGGGGAGGCCTCCCCCGAGTCTCTGGACAGCTGTGGGGCCGATCGGCGAGCGTTAAAGCAATCAGTTTCGGTCCAGTCGGAGGCCTTTATTGACTAAATTGTAACATGACGACCTATGTGATTTTGGCAGGACTTTTTAGCGCCTACTTTTCAGCTACTGGGCTAAGATTTGAAACAAACGATCGGTGGGAAGCCACCTTTCAGGGGAGGTCTCTTCCAAGACTCTCGGAGGTCGGGGGCCCGAACGGCGAGCGTCAAAGCACTCTGTTTCGCTCCAGTATTAGGGCTTTATTGACTAAATTGTAACATGACAACCTATGTGACTTTGGGAGGACTTTTTAGCGCTTACTTTTTACCTAGTGCGCTAAGATTTGAAACAAACGATCGGTGGTAATCCAGCTTTCAGGGGAGGCCTCCCCCGAGTCTCTGGACAGCTGTGGGGCCGATCGGCGAGCGTTATAGCACTCAGTTTCGGTCCAGTCGGAGGCCTTTATTGACTAAATTGTAACATGACGACCTATGTGATTTTGGCAGGACATTTTAGCGCCTACTTTTGAGCTACTGGGCTAAGATTTGAAACAAACGATCGGTCGGCAGCCAGCTTTCAGGGGAGGCCTCTTCCAAGCCTCTCGGAGGTCGTGGGCCCGAACGGCGAGCGTCAAAGCACTCTGTTTCGCTCCAGTAGTAGGCCTTTATTGACTAAATTGTAACATGACAACCTATGTGACTTTGGAGGACTTTTTAGCGCTTACTTTTGACTTAGTGCGCTAAGATTTGAAACAAACGATCGGTGGGAATCCAGCTTTCAGGGGAGTCCTCCCCCGAGTCTCTGGAAGGCTGTGGGGCCGAGCGGCGAGCGTTAAATCACTCAGTTTCGCTCAAGTACCATGACGACCGATTTGACTTCGGCACGACTTTAGGTCGCTTAATTTCTGCCTCGCGGGCTAGGAATTTACACAGACAAGCCTTGGGAATCCAGCTTTAAAGGGAGGCCTCTTCCAAGCCTCTCGGAGCTTGTGAGGCCGAACGGCGAGCGTCAAAGCACTCTGTTTCGCTCCAGTAGTAGGCTTTTATTGACTAAATTGTAACATGACGACCTATGTGACTTTGGCAGGACGTTTTAGCGCTTACTTTTGAGCTAGTGGGCTAAGATTTGAAACAAACGATCGGTGGGAATCCAGCTTTCAGGGGAGTCCTCCCCCGAGTCTCTGGAAGGCTGTGGGGCCGAGCGGCGAGCGTTAAAGCACTCTGTTTCGCTCCAGTAGTAGGCCTTTATTGACTAAATTGTAGCATGACAACCTATGTGACTTTGGGAGGACTTTTTAGCGCTTACTTTTGACCTAGTGCGCTAAGATTTGAAACAAACGATCGGTGGGAATCCGGCTTTCAGGGGAGGCCTCCCCCGAGTCTCTGGACGGCTGTGGGGGCGAACGGCGAGCGTTAAAGCACTCAGTTACGCTCAAGTACCATGACGACCGATTTGACTTCGGCACGACTTTAGGTCGCTTAATTTCTGCCTAGCGGGCTAGGAATTTACACAAACAAGCCTTGGGAATCCAGCTTTAAAGGGAGGCCTCTTCCAAGCCTCTCGGAGCTCGTGAGGCCGAACGGCGAGCGTCAAAGCACTCGGTTTCGCTCCAGTAGTAGGCTTTTATTGACTAAATTGTAACATGACGACCTATGTGACTTTGGCAGGACTTTTTAGCGCTTACTTTTGAGCTAGTGGGCTAAGATTTGAAACTCACGATCGGTGGGAATCCAGCTTTCAGGGGAGGCCTCCCCCAAGTCTCTGGACGGCTGTGGGGGCGAACGGCGAGCGTCAAAGCGCTCGGTTTCTCTCCAGTAGTTGGCCTTTATTGAGTAAATTGTAACATGACGACCTATGTGATTTTGGCAGGACTTTTTAGCGCCTACTTTTCAGCTACTGGGCTAAGATTTGAAATAAACGATCGGTGGGAATCCAGCTTTCAGGGGAGGCCTCTTCCAAGCCTCTCGGAGGTCGTGGGCCCGAACGGCGAGCGTCAAAGCACTCTGTTTCGCTCCAGTAGTAGGCCTTTATTGACTAAATTGTAACATGACAACCTATGTGATTTTGGCAGGACTTTTTTGCGCCTACTTTTCAGCGACTGGGCTAAGATTTGAAACAAACGATCGGTGGGAATCCAGCTTTCAGGGGAGGCCTCCCCCGAGTCTCTGGACGGCTGTGGGGCCGAGCGGCGAGCGTTAAAGCACTCAGTTTCGCTCGAGTACCATGACGACCGATTTGACTTCGGCACGACTTTAGTCGCTTAATTTCTGCCTAGCGGGCTAGGAATTCACACAGACAAGCCTTGGGAATCCAGCTTTCAGGGGAGGCCTCTTCCAAGACTCTCGGAGGTCGTGGACCCGAACGGCGAGCGTCAAAGCACTCTGTTTCGCTCCAGTAGAAGGCCTTTATTGAGTAAATTGTTTCATGACGACCTATGTGATTTTGGCAGGACTTTTTAGCGCCTACTTTTGAGCTAGTGGGCTAAGATTTAAAACAAACGATCGGTGGGAAGCCACCTTTCAGGGGAAGCCTCTTCCAAGCCTCTCGGAGGTCGTGGGCCCGAACGGCGAGCGTCAAAGCACTCTGTTTCGCTCCAGTATTAGGCCTTTATTGACTAAATTGTAACATGACAACCTATGTGACTTTGGGAGGACTTTTTAGCGCTTACGTTTGACCTAGTGCGCTAAGATTTGAAATAAACGATCGGTGGTAATCCAGCTTTCAGGGGAGGCCTCCCCCGAGTCTCTGGACAGCTGTGGGGCCGATCGGCGAGCGTTAAAGCACTCAGTTTCGGTCCAGTCGCAGGCCTTTATTGACTAAATTGTAACATGACGACCTATGTGATTTTGGCAGGACTTTTTAGCGCCTACTTTTCAGCTACTGGGCTAAGATTTGAAACAAACGATCGGTGGGAAGCCACCTTTCAGGGGAGGTCTCTTCCAAGACTCTCGGAGGTCGTGGACCCGAACGGCGAGCGTCAAAGCACTCTGTTTCGCTCCAGTAGTAGGCCTTTATTGAGTAAATTGTTTCATGACGACCTATGTGATTTTGGCAGGACTTTTTAGCGCCTACTTTTGAGCTAGTGGGCTAAGATTTAAAACAAACGATCGGTGGGAAGCCACCTTTCAGGGGAGAACTCTTCCAAGCCTCTCGGAGGTCGTGGGCCCGAACGGCGAGCGTCAAAGCACTCTGTTTCGCTCCAGTATTAGGCCTTTATTGACTAAATTGTAACATGACAACCTATGTGACTTTGGGAGGACTTTTTAGCGCTTACTTTTTACCTAGTGCGCTAAGATTTGAAACAAACGATCGGTGGTAATCCAGCTTTCAGGGGAGGCCTCCCCCGAGTCTCTGGACAGCTGTGGGGCCGATCGGCGAGCGTTAAAGCAATCAGTTTCGGTCCAGTCGGAGGCCTTTATTGACTAAATTGTAACATGACGACCTATGTGATTTTGGCAGGACTTTTTAGCGCCTACTTTTCAGCTACTGGGCTAAGATTTGAAACAAACGATCGGTGGGAAGCCACCTTTCAGGGGAGGTCTCTTCCAAGACTCTCGGAGGTCGGGGGCCCGAACGGCGAGCGTCAAAGCACTCTGTTTCGCTCCAGTATTAGGCCTTTATTGACTAAATTGTAACATGACAACCTATGTGACTTTGGGAGGACTTTTTAGCGCTTACTTTTTACCTAGTGCGCTAAGATTTGAAACAAACGATCGGTGGTAATCCAGCTTTCAGGGGAGGCCTCCCCCGAGTCTCTGGACGGCTGTGGGGGCGAACGGCGAGCGTCAAAGCACTCGGTTTCTCTCCAGTAGTTGGCCTTTATTAAGTAAATTGTAACATGACGACCTATGTGATTTTGGCAGGACTTTTTAGCGCCTACTTTTGAGCTAGTGGGCTAAGATTTAAAACAAACGATCGGTGGGAAGCCACCTTTCAGGTGAGGCCTCTTCCAAGCCTCTCGGAGGTCGTGGGCCCGAACGGCGAGCGTCAAAGCACTCTGTTTCGCTCCAGTATTAGGCCTTTATTGACTAAATTGTAACATGACAACCTATGTGACTTTGGGAGGACTTTTTAGCGCTTACGTTTGACCTAGTGCGCTAAGATTTGAAATAAACGATCGGTGGTAATCCAGCTTTCAGGGGAGGCCTCCCCCGAGTCTCTGGACAGCTGTGGGGCCGATCGGCGAGCGTTAAAGCACTCAGTTTCGGTCCAGTCGCAGGCCTTTATTGACTAAATTGTAACATGACGACCTATGTGATTTTGGCAGGACTTTTTAGCGCCTACTTTTCAGCTACTGGGCTAAGATTTGAAACAAACGATCGGTGGGAAGCCACCTTTCAGGGGAGGTCTCTTCCAAGACTCTCGGAGGTCGTGGACCCGAACGGCGAGCGTCAAAGCACTCTGTTTCGCTCCAGTAGTAGGCCTTTATTGAGTAAATTGTTTCATGACGACCTATGTGATTTTGGCAGGACTTTTTAGCGCCTACTTTTGAGCTAGTGGGCTAAGATTTAAAACAAACGATCGGTGGGAAGCCACCTTTCAGGGGAGGCCTCTTCCAAGCCTCTCGGAGGTCGTGGGCCCGAACGGCGAGCGTCAAAGCACTCTGTTTCGCTCCAGTATTAGGCCTTTATTGACTAAATTGTAACATGACAACCTATGTGACTTTGGGAGGACTTTTTAGCGCTTACTTTTTACCTAGTGCGCTAAGATTTGAAACAAACGATCGGTGGTAATCCAGCTTTCAGGGGAGGCCTCCCCCGAGTCTCTGGACAGCTGTGGGGCCGATCGGCGAGCGTTAAAGCAATCAGTTTCGGTCCAGTCGGAGGCCTTTATTGACTAAATTGTAACATGACGACCTATGTGATTTTGGCAGGACTTTTTAGCGCCTACTTTTCAGCTACTGGGCTAAGATTTGAAACAAACGATCGGTGGGAAGCCACCTTTCAGGGGAGGTCTCTTCCAAGACTCTCGGAGGTCGGGGGCCCGAACGGCGAGCGTCAAAGCACTCTGTTTCGCTCCAGTATTAGGCCTTTATTGACTAAATTGTAACATGACAACCTATGTGACTTTGGGAGGACTTTTTAGCGCTTACTTTTTACCTAGTGCGCTAAGATTTGAAACAAACGATCGGTGGTAATCCAGCTTTCAGGGGAGGCCTCCCCCGAGTCTCTGGACGGCTGTGGGGGCGAACGGCGAGCGTCAAAGCACTCGGTTTCTCTCCAGTAGTTGGCCTTTATTAAGTAAATTGTAACATGACGACCTATGTGATTTTGGCAGGACTTTTTAGCGCCTACTTTTGAGCTAGTGGGCTAAGATTTAAAACAAACGATCGGTGGGAAGCCACCTTTCAGGTGAGGCCTCTTCCAAGCCTCTCGGAGGTCGTGGGCCCGAACGGCGAGCGTCAAAGCATTCGGTTTCGCTCCAGTATTAGGCCTTTATTGACTAAATTGTAACATGACAACCTATGTGACTTTGGGAGGACTTTTTAGCGCTTACTTTTGACCTAGTGCGCTAAGATTTGAAACAAACGATCGGTGGTAATCCTGCTTTCAGGGGAGGCCTCCCCCGAGTCTCTGGACAGCTGTGGGGCCGATCGGCGAGCGTTAAAGCAATCAGTTTCGGTCCAGTCGGAGGCCTTTATTGACTAAATTGTAACATGACGACCTATGTGACTTTGGCAGGACATTTTAGCGCCTACTTTTGAACTAGTGGGCTAAGATTTGAAACAAACGATCGGTGGGAATCCAGCTTTCAGGGGAGGCCTCTTCCAAGCCTCTCGGAGGTCGTGGGGCCGAACGGCGAGCGTCAAAGCACTCGGTTTCGCTCCAGTAGTCGGCCTTTATTGACTAAATTGTAACATGACGACATATGTGACTTTGGCAGGGCTTTTTAGCGCCTACTTTTGAGCTACTGGGCTAAGATTTGAAACAAACGATCGGTCGGCAGCCAGCTTTCAGGGGAGGCCTCTTCCAAGCCTCTCGGAGGTCGTGGGCCCGAACGGCGAGCGTCAAAGCACTCGGTTTCGCTCCAGTAGTAGGCCTTTATTGACTAAATTGTAACATGACAACCTATGTGACTTTGGGAGGACTTTTTAGCGCTTACTTTTGACCTAGTGCGCTAAGATTTGAAACAAACGATCGGTGGGAATCCAGCTTTCAGGGGAGTCCTCCCCCGAGTCTCTGGAAGGCTGTGGGGCCAAGCGGCGAGCGTTAAAGCACTCAGTTTCGCTCAAGTACCATGACGACCGATTTGACTTCGGCACGACTTTAGGTCGCTTAATTTCTGCCTAGCGGGCTAGGAATATACACAGACAAGCCTTGGGAATCCAGCTTTAAAGGGAGGCCTCTTCCAAGCCTCTCGGAGCTCGTGAGGCCGAACGGCGAGCGTCAAAGCACTCGGTTTCGCTCCAGTAGTAGGCTTTTATTAACTAAATTGTAACATGACGACCTATGTGACTTTGGCAGGACTTTTTAGCGCTTACTTTTGAGCTAGTGGGCTAAGATTTGAAACAAACGATCGGTGGGAATCCAGCTTTCAGGGGAGTCCTCCCCCGAGTCTCTGGAAGGCTGTGGGGCCGAGCGGCGAGCGTTAAAGCACTCTGTTTCGCTCCAGTAGTAGGCCTTTATTGACTAAATTGTAGCATGACAACCTATGTGATTTTGGGAGGACTTTTTAGCGCTTACTTTTGACCTAGTGCGCTAAGATTTGAAACAAACGATCGGTGGGAATCCAGCTTTCAGGGGAGTCCTCCCCCGAGTCTCTGGAAAGCTGTGGGGCCGAGCGGCGAGCGTTAAAGCACTCAGTTACGCTCAAGTACCATGACGACCGATTTGACTTCGGCACGACTTTAGGTCGCTTAATTTCTGCCTAGCGGGCTAGGAATATACACAGACAAGCCTTGGGAATCCAGCTTTAAAGGGAGGCCTCTTCCAAGCCTCTCGGAGCTCGTGAGGCCGAACGGCGAGCGTCAAAGCACTCGGTTTCGCTCCAGTAGTAGGCTTTTATTGACTAAATTGTAACATGACGACCTATGTGACTTTGGCAGGACTTTTTAGCGCTTACTTTTGAGCTAGTGGGCTAAGATTTGAAACAAACGATCGGTGGGAATCCAGCTTTCAGGGGAGGCCTCCCCCGAGTCTCTGGACGGCTGTGGGGGCGAACGGCGAGCGTCAAAGCGCTCGGTTTCTCTCCAGTAGTTGGCCTTTATTGAGTAAATTGTAACATGACGACCTATGTGATTTTGGCAGGACTTTTTAGCGCATTACTTTTCACCTACTGGGCTAAGATTTGAAATAAACGATCGGTGGGAATCCAGCTTTCAGGGGAGGGCTCTTCCAAGCCCCTCGGAGGTCGTGGGCCCGAACGGCGAGCGTCAAAGCACTCTGTTTCGCTCCAGTAGCAGGCCTTTATTGACTAAATTGTAACATGACGACCTATGCCTCCCCCGAGTCTCTGGACTGCTGTGGGGCCGAGCGGCGACCTTTAAAGCACTCAGTTTCGCTCGAGTACCATGACGACCGATTTGACTTCGGCACGACTTTAGGTCGCTTAATTTCAGCCGAGCGGGCTAGGAATTCACACAGACAAGCTTTGGGAATCCAGCTTTCAAGGGAGGCCTCTTCCAAGCCTCTCTGAGCTCGTGGGGCCGAACGGCGAGCGTCGAAGCACTCGGTTTCGCTCAAGTAGTAACCCTTTATTGACTAAATTGTAACATCACAACCTATTAGAATTTGGCAGGAATTTTCAGCGCTTACTTTTGAGCAAGTGGGCTAAGATTTGAAACAAACGATCGGTGGGAATCCAGCTTTCAGGGGAGGCCTCCCCCGAGTCTCTGGACAGCTGTGGGGCCGATCGGCGAGCGTTAAAGCACTCAGTTTCGGTCCAGTCGGAGGCCTTTATTGACTAAATTGTAACATGACGACCTATGTGATTTTGGCAGGACTTTTTAGCGCCTACTTTTCAGCTACTGGGCTAAGATTTGAAACAAACGATTGGTGGGAAGCCACCTTTCAGGGGAGGTCTCTTCCAAGACTCTCGGAGGTCGTGGACCCGAACGGCGAGCGTCAAAGCACTCTGTTTCGCTCCAGTAGTAGGCCTTTATTGAGTAAATTGTTTCATGACGACCTATGTGATTTTGGCAGGACTTTTTAGCGCCTACTTTTGAGCTAGTGGGCTAAGATTTGAAACAAACGATCGGTGGGAATCCAGCTTTCAGGGGAGGCCTCCCCCGAGTCTCTGGACGGCTGTGGGGCCGAGCGGCGAGCGTTAAAGCACTCAGTTTCGCTCGAGTACCATGACGACCGATTTGACTTCGGCACGACTTTAGTCGCTTAATTTCTGCCTAGCGGGCTAGGAATTCACACAGACAAGCCTTGGGAATCCAGCTTTCAGGGGAGGCCTCTTCCAAGACTCTCGGAGGTCGTGGACCCGAACGGCGAGCGTCAAAGCACTCTGTTTCGCTCCAGTAGTAGGCCTTTATTGAGTAAATTGTTTCATGACGACCTATGTGATTTTGGCAGGACTTTTTAGCGCCTACTTTTGAGCTAGTGGGCTAAGATTTAAAACAAACGATCGGTGGGAAGCCACCTTTCAGGGGAAGCCTCTTCCAAGCCTCTCGGAGGTCGTGGGCCCGAACGGCGAGCGTCAAAGAACTCTGTTTCGCTCCAGTATTAGGCCTTTATTGACTAAATTGTAACATGACAACCTATGTGACTTTGGGAGGACTTTTTAGCGCTTACTTTTGACCTAGTGCGCTAAGATTTGAAACAAACGATCGGTGGTAATCCAGCTTTCAGGGGAGGCCTCCCCCGAGTCTCTGGACAGCTGTGGGGCCGATCGGCGAGCGTTAAAGCACTCAGTTTCGGTCCAGTCGCAGGCCTTTATTGACTAAATTGTAACATGACGACCTATGTGATTTTGGCAGGACTTTTTAGCGCCTACTTTTCAGCTACTGGGCTAAGATTTGAAACAAACGATCGGTGGGAAGCCACCTTTCAGGGGAGGTCTCTTCCAAGACTCTCGGAGGTCGTGGACCCGAACGGCGAGCGTCAAAGCACTCTGTTTCGCTCCAGTAGTAGGCTTTTATTAACTAAATTGTAACATGACGACCTATGTGACTTTGGCAGGACTTTTTAGCGCTTACTTTTGAGCTAGTGCGCTAAGATTTGAAACAAACGATCGGTGGGAATCCAGCTTTCAGGGGAGTCCTCCCCCGAGTCTCTGGAAAGCTGTGGGGCCGAGCGGCGAGCGTTAAAGCACTCAGTTACGCTCAAGTACCATGACGACCGATTTGACTTCGGCACGACTTTAGGTCGCTTAATTTCTGCCTAGCGGGCTAGGAATATACACAGACAAGCCTTGGGAATCCAGCTTTAAAGGGAGGCCTCTTCCAAGCCTCTCGGAGCTCGTGAGGCCGAACGGCGAGCGTCAAAGCACTCTGTTTCGCTCCAGTAGTAGGCCTTTATTGACTAAATTGTAACATGACAACCTATGTGACTTTGGCAGGACTTTTTAGTGCCTACTTTTGAACTAGTGCGCTAAGATTTCAAACAAACGATCGGTGGGAATCCAACTTTCAGGGGAGGCCTCCCCTGCGTCTCTGGACGGCTGTGGGGCCGAACGGCGAGCGTCAAAGCACTCGGTTTCTCTCCAGTAGTAGGCCTTTATTGACTAAATTGTAACATGACGACCTATGTGACTTTGGCAGGACATTTTAGCGCCTACTTTTGAACTAGTGGGCTAAGATTTGAAACAAACGATCGGTGGGAATCCAGCTTTCAGGGGTGGCCTCTTCCAAGCCTCTCGGAGGTCGTGGGGCCGAACGGCGAGCGTCAAAGCACTCGGTTTCTCTCCAGTGGTAGGCCTTTATTGAGTAAATTATAACATGACGACCTATGTGATTTTGGCAGGACTTTGTAGCGCCTACTTTTCAGCGACTGGGCTAAGATTTGAAAAAAACCAACGGTGGGAATCCAGCTTTCAGGGGAGACCTCTTCCAAGCCTCTCAGAGGTCGTGGGGCCGAACGGCGAGCGTCAAAGCACTCGGTTTCGCTCCAGTAGTAGGCCTTTATTGACTAAATTGTAACATGACGACCTATGTGACTTTGGCAGGACTTCTTATTGATTACTTTTGAGCTGGTGGGCTAAGATGTGAATCAAAAACGATCGGTGGGAATCCAGCTTTCAGGGGAGGCCCCCCCCCCCCCCCCGAGTCTCTGGACGGCTGTGGGGCCGAGCGGCGAGCGTAATAGCACTCAGTTTCGCTCGAGTACCATGACGACCGATTTGACTTCGGCACGACTTTAGGTCGCTTAATTTCAGCCTAGCGGGCTAGGAATTCACACAGACAAGCCTTGGGAATCCAGCTTTCAAGGGAGGCCTCTTTCAAGCCTCTCGGAGCTCGTGGGGCCGAACGGCGAGCGTCGAAGCACTCGGTTTCGCTCAAGTAGTAACCCTTTATTGACTAAATTGTAACATCACAACCAATGTGAATTTGGCAGGAATTTTTAGCGCTTACTTTTGAGCAAGTGGGCTAAGATTTGAAACAAACGATCGGTGGGAATCCAGCTTTCAGGGGAGGCCTTCCCCGAGTCTCTGTACGGCTGTGGGGCCGAACGGTGAGCGTCAAAGCACTCTGTTTCTCTCCAGTAGTTGGCCTTTATTGAGTAAATTGTAACATGACAACCTATGTGACTTTGGGAGGACTTTTTAGCGCTTACTTTTGACCAAGTGGGCTAAGATTTGAAACAAACGATCGGTGGGAATCCAGCTTTCAGGGGAGGCCTCCCCCGAGTCTCTGGACAGCTGTGGGGCCGATCGGCGAGGGTTAAAGCACTCAGTTTTGGTCCAGTCGGAGGCCTTTATTGACTAAATTGTAACATGACGACCTATGTGATTTTGGCAGGACATTTTAGCGCCTACTTTTGAGCTACTGGGCTAAGATTTGAAACAAACGATCGGTCGGCAGCCAGCTTTCAGGGGAGGCCTCTTCCAAGCCTCTCGGAGGTCGTGGGCCCAAACGGCGAGCGTCAAAGCACTCTGTTTCGCTCCAGTAGTAGGCCTTTATTGACTAAATTGTAGCATGATGACCTATGTGACTTTGGCAGGACATTTTAGCGCCTACTTTTGAACTAGTGGGCTAAGATTTGAAACAAACGATCGGTGGGAATCCAGCTTTCAGGGGAGGCCTCTTCCAAGCCTCTCGGAGGTCGTGGGGCCGAACGGCGAGTGGGCTAAGATTTGAAACAAACGATCGGTGGGAATCCAGCTTTCAGGGGAGGCCTCTCCCGAGTCTCTGGACGGCTGTGGGGCCGAGCGGCGAGCGTTAAAGCACTCAGTTTCGCTCAAGTACCATGACGACCGATTTGACTTCGGCACGACTTTAGGTCGCTTAAATTCTGCCTAGCGGGCTAGGAATTTACACAGACAAGCCTTGGGAATCCAGCTTTAAAGGGAGGCCTCTTCCAAGCCTCTCGGAGCTTGTGAGGCCGAACGGCGAGCGTCAAAGAACTCGGTTTCGCCCCAGTAGTAGGCTTTTATTGACTAAATTGTAGCATGACGACCTATGTGACTTTGGCAGGACTTTTTAGCGCCTACTTTTGAGCTAGTGGGCTAAGATTTGAAACAAACGATCGGTGGGAATCCAGCTTTCAGGGGAGGCCTCCCCCGAGTCTCTGGATGGCTGTGGGGGCGAACGGCGAGCGTCAAAGCACTCGGTTTCGCTCCAGTATTAGGCCTTTATTGACTAAATTGTAACATGACAACCTATGTGACTTTGGGAGGACTTTTTAGCGCTTACTTTTGACCTAGTGCGCTAAGATTTGAAACAAACGATCGGTGGGAATCCAGTTTTCAGGGGAGCCCTCCCCCGAGTCTCTGGACAGCTGTGGGGCCGATCGGCGAGCGTTAAAGCACTCAGTTTCGGTCCAGTCGGAGGCCTTTATTGACTAAATTGTAACATGACGACCTATGTAATTTTGGCAGGACTTTTTAGCGCCTACTTTTCAGCTACTGGGCTAAGATTTGAAACAAACGATCGGTGGGAAGCCACCTTTAAGGGGAGGCCTCTTCCAAGCCTCTCGGAGGTCGTGGGCCCGAACGGCGAGCGTCAAAGCACTCGGTTTCGCTCCAGTATTAGGCCTTTATTGACTAAATTGTAACATGACAACCTATGTGACTTTGGGAGGACTTTTTAGCGCTTACTTTTGACCTAGTGCGCTAGGATTTGAAACAAACGATCGGTGGGAATCCAGCTTTCAGGGGAGGCCTCCCCCGAGTCTCTGGACAGCTGTGGGGCCGATCGGCGAGCGTTAAAGCACTCAGTTTCGGTCCAGTCGGAGGCCTTTATTGACTAAATTGTAACATGACGACCTAAGTGATTTTGGCAGGACATTTTAGCGCCTACTTTTGAGCTACTGGGCCAAGATTTGAAACAAACGATCGGTCGGCAGCCAGCTTTCAGGGGAGGCCTCTTGCAAGCCTCTCGGAGGTCGTGGGCCCGAACGGCGAGCGTCAAAGCACTCGGTTTCGCTCCAGTAGTAGGCCTTTATTGACTAAATTGTAACATGACAACCTATGTGACTTTGGGAGGACTTTTTAGCGCTTACTTTTGACCTAGTGCGCTAAGATTTGAAACAAACGATCGGTGGGAATCCAGCTTTCAGGTGAGTCCTCCCCCGAGTCTCTGGAAGGCTGTGGGGCCGAGCGGCGAGCGTTAAAGCACTCAGTTTCGCTCAAGTACCATGACGACCGATTTGACTTCGGCACGACTTTAGGTCGCTTAATTTCTGCCTCGCGGGCTAGGAATTTACACAGACAAGCCTTGGGAATCCAGCTTTAAAGGGAGGCCTCTTCCAAGCCTCTCGGAGCTTGTGAGGCCGAACGGCGAGCGTCAAAGCACTCTGTTTCGCTCCAGTAGTAGGCTTTTATTGACTAAATTGTAACACGACGACCTATGTGACTTTGGCAGGCCTTTTTAGCGCTTACTTTTGAGCTAGTGGGCTAAGATTTGAAACAAACGATCGGTGGGAATCCAGCTTTCAGGGGAGGCCTCCCCCGAGTCTCTGGACGGCTGTGGGGGCGAACGGCGAGCGTCAAAGCACTCGGTTTCGCTCCAGTATTAGGCCTTTATTGACTAAATTGTAACATGACAACCTATGTGTCTTTGGGAGGACTTTTTAGCGCTTACGTTTGACCTAGTGCGCTAAGATTTGAAACAAACGATCGGTGGGAATCCAGCTTTCAGGGGAGGCCTCCCCCGAGTCTCTGGACAGCTGTGGGGCCGATCGGCGAGCGTTAAAGCACTCAGTTTCGGTTAAGTCGGAGGCCTTTATTGACTAAATTGTAACATGACGACCTATGTGATTTTGGCAGGACATTTTAGCGCCTACTTTTCAGCTACTGGGCTAAGATTTGAAACAAACGATCGGTTGGCAGCCAGCTTTCAGGGGAGGCCTCTTCCAAGCCTCTCGGAGGTCGTGGGCCCGAACGACGAGCGTCAAAGCACTCGGTTTCGCTCCAGTAGTAGGCCTTTATTGACTAAATTGTAACATGACAACCTATGTGACTTTGGGAGGACTTTTTAGCGCTTAATTTTGACCTAGTGCGCTAAGATTTGAAACAAATTATCGGTGGGAATCCAGCTTTCAGGGGAGTCCTCCCCCGAGTCTCTGGAAGGCTGTGGGGCCGATCGGCGAGCGTTAAAGCACTCAGTTTCGGTCCAGTCGGAGGCCTTTATTGACTAAATTGTAACATGACGACCTATGTGATTTTGGCAGGACATTTTAGCGCCTACTTTTCAGCTACTGGGCTAAGATTTGAAACAAACGATCGGTCGGCAGCCAGTTTTCAGGGGAGGCCTCTTCCAAGCCTCTCGGAGGTCGTGGGCCCGAACGGCGAGCGTCAAAGCACTCGGTTTCGCTCCAGTAGTAGACCTTTATTGACTAAATTGTAACATGACAACCTATGTGACTTTGGGAGGACTTTTTAGCGCTTACTTTTGAGCTAGTGGGCTAAGATTTGAAACAAACGATTGGTGGGAATCCGGCTTTCAGGGGAGGCCTCCCCCGAGTCTCTGGACGGCTGTGGGGGCGAACGGCGAGCGTTAAAGCACTCAGTTTCGCTCAAGTACCATGACGACCGATTTGACTTCGGCACGACTTTAGGTCGCTTAATTTCTGCCTAGCAGGGCTATGAATTTACACAGACAAGCCTTGGGAATCCAGCTTTAAAGGGAGGCCTCTTCCAAGCCTCTCAGAGCTCGTGAGGCCGAACGGCGAGCGTCAAAGCACTCTGTTTCGCTCCAGTAGTAGGCTTTTATTGACTAAATTGTAACATGACGACCTAGGTGACTTTGGCAGGACTTTTTAGCGCTTACTTTTGAGCTAGTGGGCTAAGATTTGAAACAAACGATCGGTGGGAATCCAGCTTTCAGGGGAGGCCTCCCCCGAGTCTCTGGACGGCTGTGGGGGCGAACGCCGAGCGTCAAAGCACTCGGTTTCGCTCCAGTAGTAGACCTTTATTGACTAAATTGTAGCATGACAACCTATGTGACTTTGGGAGGACTTTTTAGCGCTTACTTTTGACCTAGTGCGCTAAGATTTGAAACAAACGATCGGTGGTAATCCAGCTTTCAGGGGAGGCCTCCCCCGAGTCTCTGGACAGCTGTGGGGCCGATCGGCGAGCGTTAAAGCACTCAGTTTCGGTCCAGTCGCAGGCCTTTATTGACTAAATTGTAACATGACGACCTATGTGATTTTGGCAGGACTTTTTAGCGCCTACTTTTCAGCTACTGGGCTAATATTTGAAACAAACGATCGGTGGGAAGCCACCTTTCAGGGGAGGTCTCTTCCAAGACTCTCGGAGGTCGTGGACCCGAACGGCGAGCATCAAAGCACTCTGTTTCGCTCCAGTAGTAGGCCTTTATTGAGTAAATTGTTTCATGACGACCTATGTGATTTTGGCAGGACTTTTTAGCGCCTACTTTTGAGCTAGTGGGCTAAGATTTAAAACAAACGATCGGTGGGAAGCCACCTTTCAGGGGAGGCCTCTTCCAAGCCTCTCGGAGGTCGTGGGCCCGAACGGCGAGCGTCAAAGCACTCTGTTTCGCTCCAGTATTAGGCCTTTATTGACTAAATTGTAACATGACAACCTATGTGACTTTGGGAGGACTTTTTAGCGCTTACTTTTTACCTAGTGCGCTAAGATTTGAAACAAACGATCGGTGGTAATCCAGCTTTCAGGGGAGGCCTCCCCCGAGTCTCTGGACAGCTGTGGGGCCGATCGGCGAGCGTTAAAGCAATCAGTTTCGGTCCAGTCGGAGGCCTTTATTGACTAAATTGTAACATGACGACCTATGTGATTTTGGCAGGACTTTTTAGCGCCTACTTTTCAGCTACTGGGCTAAGATTTGAAACAAACGATCGGTGGGAAGCCACCTTTCAGGGGAGGTCTCTTCCAAGACTCTCGGAGGTCGTGGACCCGAACGGCGAGCGTCAAAGCACTCGGTTTCGCTCCAGTATTTGGCCTTTATTGACTAAATTGTAACATGACAACCTATGTGACTTTGGGAGGACTTTTTAGCGCTTACTTTTGACCTAGTGCGCTAAAATTTGAAACAAACGATCGGTGGGAATCCAGCTTTCAGGGGAGTCCTCCCCCGAGTCTCTGGAAGGCTGTGGGGCCGAGCGGCGAGCGTTAAAGCACTCAGTTTCGCTCAAGTACCATGACGACCCATTTGACTTCGGCACGACTTTAGGTCGCTTAATTTCTGCCTCGCGGGCTAGGAATTTACACAGACAAGCCTTGGGAATCCAGCTTTAAAGGGAGGCCTCTTCCAAGCCTCTCGGAGCTTGTGAGGCCGAACGGCGAGCGTCAAAGCACTCTGTTTCGCTCCAGTAGTAGGCTTTTATTAACTAAATTGTAACATGACGACCTATGTGAATTTGGCAGGACTTTTTAGCGCTTACTTTTGACCTAGTGCGCTAAGATTTGAAACAAACGATCGGTGGGAATCCAGCTTTCAGGGGAGTCCTCCCCCGAGTCTCTGGACGGCTGTGGGGCCGAGCGGCGAGCGTTAAAGCACTCAGTTTCGCTCAAGTAGTAGGCTTTTATTGACTAAATTGTAACATGACGACCTATGTGACTTTGGCAGGACTTTTTAGCGCTTACTTTTGAGCTAGTGGGCTAAGATTTGAAACAAACGATTGGTGGGAATCCGGCTTTCAGGGGAGGCCTCCCCCGAGTCTCTGGACGGCTGTGGGGGCGAACGGCGAGCGTTAAAGCACTCAGTTTCGCTCAAGTACCATGACGACCGATTTGACTTCGGCACGACTTTAGGTCGCTTAATTTCTGCCTAGCGGGCTATGAATTTACACAGACAAGCCTTGGGAATCCAGCTTTAAAGGGAGGCCTCTTCCAAGCCTCTCAGAGCTCGTGAGGCCGAAGGGCGAGCGTCAAAGCACTCGGTTTCGCTCCAGTAGTAGGCTTTTATTGAGTAAATTGTAACATGACGACCTATGTGATTTTGGCAGGACTTTTTAGCGCCTACTTTTCAGCTACTGGGCTAAGATTTGAAATAAACGATCGGTGGGAATCCAGCTTTCAGGGGAGGCCTCCCCCGAGTCTTTGGACGGCTGTGGGGCCGAGCGGCGAGCGTTAAAGCACTCAGTTTCGGTCCAGTAGGAGGCCTTTATTGACTAAATTGTAACATGACGACCTTTGTGATTTTGGCAGGACTTTTTAGCGCCTACTTTTCAGCTACTGGGCTAAGATTTGAAACAAACGATCGGTGGGAATCCAGCTTTCAGGGGAGGCCTCCCCCGAGTCTCTGGACGGCTGTGTGGGCGAACGGGGAGCGTCAAAGCACTCGGTTTCTCTCCAGTAGTTGGCCTTTATTGAGTAAATTGTAACATGACGACCTATGTGATTTTGGCAGGACTTTTTAGCGCCTACTTTTGAGCTAGTGGGCTAAGATTTGAAACAAACGATCATGGGAATCCAGCTTTCAGGGGAGGCCTCCCCCGAGTCTCTGGAAGGCTGTGGGGCCGAGCGGCGAGCGTTAAAGCACTCAGTTTCGGTCCAGTCGGAGGCCTTTATTGACTAAATTGTAACATGACGACCTATGTGATTTTGGCAGGACATTTTAGCGCCTACTTTTCAGCTACTGGGCTAAGATTTGAAACAAACGATCGGTCGGCAGCCAGCTTTCAGGGGAGGCCTCTTCCAAGCCTCTCGGAGGTCGTGGGCCCGAACGGCGAGCGTCAAAGCACTCGGTTTCGCTCCAGTAGTAGGCCTTTATTGACTAAATTGTAACATGACAACCTATGTGATTTTGGGAGGACTTTTTAGCGCTTACTTTTGACCTAGTGCGCTACTATTTGAAACAAACGATCGGTGGGAATCCAGCTTTCAGGGGAGTCCTCCCCCGAGTCTCTGGACGGCTGTGGGGCCGAGCGGCGAGCGTTAAAGCACTCAGTTTCGGTCCAGTCGGAGGCCTTTATTGACTAAATTGTAACATGACGACCTATGTGATTTTGGCAGGACTTTTTAGCGCCTACTTTTCAGCTATTGGGCTAAGATTTGAAACAAACGATCGGTGGGAAGCCAGATTTCAGGGAGGCCTCTTCCAAGCCTCTCGGAGCTCGTGAGGCCGAACGGCGAGCGTCAAAGCACTCGGTTTCGCTCCAGTAGTAGGCTTTTAATGACTAAATTGTAACATGACGACCTATGTGACTTTGGCAGGACTTTTTAGCGCCTACTTTTGAACTAGTGGGCTAAGATTTGAAACAAACGATCGGTGGGAATCCAGCTTTCAGGGGAGTCCTCCCCCGAGTCTCTGGACGGCTGTGGGGCCGAACGATGAGCGTCAAAGCACTCTGTTTCTCTCCAGTAGTAGGCCTTTATTGAGTAAATTGTAACATGACGACCGATGTGATTTTGGCAGGACTTTTTTGCGCCTACTTTTCAGCTACTGGGCTAAGATTTGAAACAAACGATCGATGGGAATCCAGCTTTCAGGGGAGGCCTCTTCCAAGCCTCTCGGAGGTCGTGGGGCCGAACGGCGAGCGTCAAAGCACTCGGTTTCGCTCCAGTAGTCGGCCTTTATTGAGTAAATTGTAACATGATGACCTATGTGATTTTGGCAGGACTTTTTAGTGCCTACTTTTCAGCTACTGGGCTAAGATTTGAAATAAACGATCGGTGGGAATCCAGCTTTCAGGGGATGCCTCCCCCGAGTCTCTGGACGGCTGTGGGGCCGAACGGGGAGCGTCAAAGCACTCGGTTTCGGTCCAGTCGGAGGCCTTTATTGACTAAATTGTAACATGACAACCTATGTGACTTTGGGAGGACTTTTTAGCGCTTACTTTTGAACTAGTGCGCTAAGATTTGAAACAAACGATCGGTGGGAATCCAGCTTTCAGGGGAGTCCTCCCCCGAGTCTCTGGAAGGCTGTGGGGCCGAGCGGCGAGCGTTAAAGCACTCAGTTTCGCTCAAGTACCATGACGACCGATTTGACTTCGGCACGACTTTAGGTCGCTTAATTTCTGCCTAGCGGGCTAGGAATTTACACAGACAAGCCTTGGGAATCCAGCTTTAAAGGGAGGCCTCTTCCAAGCCTCTCGGAGCTCGTGAGGCCGAACGGCGAGCGTCAAAGCACTCGGTTTCGCTCCAGTAGTAGGCCTTTATTGACTAAATTGTAACATGACAACCTATGTGACTTTGGGAGGACTTTTCAGCGCTTACTTTTGACCTAGTGCGCTAAGATTTGAAACAAACGATCGGTGGGAATCCAGCTTTCAGGGGAGTCCTCCCCCGAGTCTCTGGAAGGCTGTGGGGCCGAGCGGCGAGCGTTAAAGCACTCAGTTTCGCTCAGGTACCATGACGACCTATGTGATTTTGGCAGGACTTTTTAGCGCCTACTTTTCAGCTATTGGGCTAAGATTTGAAACAAACGATCGGTGGGAAGCCAGCTTTCAGGGAGGCCTCTTCTAAGCCTCTCGGAGGTCGTGGGCCCGAACGGCGAGCGTCAAAGCACTCGGTTTCGCTCCAGTAGTAGGCCTTTATTGACTAAGTTGTAACATGACAACCTATGTGACTTTGGGAGGACTTTTTAGCGCTTACTTTTGACCTAGTGCGCTAAGATTTGAAACAAACGATCGGTGGGAATCCAGCTTTCAGGGGAGTCCTCCCCCGAGTCTCTGGAAGGCTGTGGGGCCGAGCGGCGAGCGTTAAAGCACTCAGTTTCGGTCCAGTCGGAGGCCTTTTTTGACTAAATTGTAACATGACGACCTATGTGATTTTGGCAGGACATTTTAGCGCCTACTTTTCAGCTACTGGGCTAAGATTTGAAACAAACGATCGGTCGGCAGCCAGCTTTCAGGGGAGGCCTCTTCCAAGCCTCTCGGAGGTCGTGGGCCCGAACGGCGAGCGTCAAAGCACTCGGTTTCGCTCCAGTAGTAGGCCTTTATTGACTAAATTGTAACATGACAACCTATGTGACTTTGGGAGGACTTTTCAGCGCTTACTTTTGACCTAGTGCGCTAAGATTTGAAACAAACGATCGGTGGGAATCCAGCTTTCAGGGGAGTCCTCCCCCGAGTCTCTGGAAGGCTGTGGGGCCGAGCGGCGAGCGTTAAAGCACTCAGTTTCGCTCAGGTACCATGACGACCGATTTGACTTCGGCACGACTTTAGGTCGCTTAATTTCTGCCTAGCGGGCTAGGAATTTACACAGACAAGCCTTGGGAATCCAGCTTTAAAGGGAGGCCTCTTCCAAGCCTCTCGGAGCTTGTGAGGCCGAACGGAGAGCGTCAAAGCACTCTGTTTCGCTCCAGTAGTAGGCTTTTATTGACTAAATTGTAACATGACGACCTATGTGACTTTGGCAGGACGTTTTAGCGCTTACTTTTGAGCTAGTGGGCTAAGATTTGAAACAAACGATCGGTGGGAATCCAGCTTTCAGGGGAGTCCTCCCCCGAGTCTCTGGAAGGCTGTGGGGCCGAGCGGCGAGCGTTAAAGCACTCTGTTTCGCTCCAGTAGTAGGCCTTTATTGACTAAATTGTAGCATGACAACCTATGTGACTTTGGGAGGACTTTTTAGCGCTTACTTTTGACCTAGTGTGCTAAAATTTGAAACAAACGATCGGTGGGAATCCAGCTTTCAGGGGAGTCCTCCCCCGAGTCTCTGGAAAGCTGTGGGGCCGAGCGGCGAGCGTTAAAGCACTCGGTTTCGCTCAAGTAGTAGGCTTTTATTGACTAAATTGTAACATGACGACCTATGTGACTTTGGCAGGACCTTTTAGCGCTTACTTTTGAGCTAGTGGGCTAAGATTTGAAACAAACGATTGGTGGGAATCCGGCTTTCAGGGGAGTCCTCCCCCGAGTCTCTGGACTGCTGTGGGGGCGAACGGCGAGCGTTAAAGCACTCAGTTACGCTCAAGTACCATGACGACCGATTTGACTTCGGCACGACTTTAGGTCGCTTAATTTCTGCCTTGCGGGCTAGGAATTTACACAGACAAGCCTTGGGAATCCAGCTTTAAAGGGAGGCCTCTTCCAAGCCTCTCGGAGCTCGTGAGGCCGAACGGGCGAGTGTCAAAGCGCTCGGTTTCTCTCCAGTAGTTGGCCTTTATTGAGTAAATTGTAACATGACGACCTATGTGATTTTGGCAGGACTTTTTAGCGCCTACTTTTCAGCTACTGGGCTAAGATTTGAAATAAACGATCGGTGGGAATCCAGCTTTCAGGGGAGGCCTCTTCCAAGCCTCTCGGAGGTCGTGGGCCCAAACGGCGAGCGTCAAAGCACTCTGTTTCGCTCCAGTAGTAGGCCTTTATTGACTAAATTGTAACATGACAACCTATGTGATTTTGGCAGGACTTTTTTGCGCCTACTTTTCAGCGACTGGGCTAAGATTTGAAACAAACGATCGGTGGGAATCCAGCTTTCAGGGGAGGCCTCCCCCGAGTCTCTGGACGGCTGTGGGGCCGAGCGGCGAGCGTTAAAGCACTCAGTTTCGCTCGAGTACCATGACGACCGATTTGACTTCGGCACGACTTTAGTCGCTTAATTTCTGCCTAGCGGGCTAGGAATTCACACAGACAAGCCTTGGGAATCCAGCTTTCAGGGGAGGCCTCTTCCAAGACTCTCGGAGGTCGTGGACCCGAACGGCGAGCGTCAAAGCACTCTGTTTCGCTCCAGTAGTAGGTCTTTATTGAGTAAATTGTTTCATGACAGCCTATGTGATTTTGGCAGGACTTTTTAGCGCCTACTTTTGAGCTAGTGGGCTAAGATTTAAAACAAACGATCGGTGGGAAGCCACCTTTCAGGGGAAGCCTCTTCCAAGCCTCTCGGAGGTCGTGGGCCCGAACGGCGAGCGTCAAAGCACTCTGTTTCGCTCCAGTATTAGGCCTTTATTGACTAAATTGTAACATGACAACCTATGTGACTTTGGGAGGACTTTTTAGCGCTTACTTTTGACCTAGTGCGCTAAGATTTTAAACAAACGATCGGTGGTAATCCAGCTTTCAGGGGAGGCCTCCCCCGAGTCTCTGGACAGCTGTGGGGCCGATCGGCGAGCGTTAAAGCACTCAGTTTCGGTCCAGTCGCAGGCCTTTATTGACTAAATTGTAACATGACGACCTATGTGATTTTGGCAGGACTTTTTAGCGCCTACTTTTCAGCTACTGGGCTAAGATTTGAAACAAACGATCGGTGGGAAGCCACCTTTCAGGGGAGGTCTCTTCCAAGACTCTCGGAGGTCGTGGACCCGAACGGCGAGCGTCAAAGCACTCTGTTTCGCTCCAGTAGTAGGCCTTTATTGAGTAAATTGTTTCATGACGACCTATGTGATTTTGGCAGGACTTTTTAGCGCCTACTTTTGAGCTAGTGGGCTAAGATTTAAAACAAACGATCGGTGGGAAGCCACCTTTCAGGGGAGGCCTCTTCCAAGCCTCTCGGAGGTCGTGGGCCCGAACGGCGAGCGTCAAAGCACTCTGTTTCGCTCCAGTATTAGGCCTTTATTGACTAAATTGTAACATGACAACCTATGTGACTTTGGGAGGACTTTTTAGCGCTTACTTTTTACCTAGTGCGCTAAGATTTGAAAAAAACGATCGGTGGTAATCCAGCTTTCAGGGGAGGCCTCCCCCGAGTCTCTGGACAGCTGTGGGGCCGATCGGCGAGCGTTAAAGCAATCAGTTTCGGTCCAGTCGGAGGCCTTTATTGACTAAATTGTAACATGACGACCTATGTGATTTTGGCAGGACTTTTTAGCGCCTACTTTTCAGCTACTGGGCTAAGATTTGAAACAAACGATCGGTGGGAAGCCACCTTTCAGGGGAGGTCTCTTCCAAGACTCTCGGAGGTCGTGGACCCGAACGGCGAGCGTCAAAGCACTCGGTTTCGCTCCAGTATTTGGCCTTTATTGACTAAATTGTAACATGACAACCTATGTGACTTTGGGAGGACTTTTTAGCGCTTACTTTTGACCTAGTGCGCTAAAATTTGAAACAAACGATCGGTGGGAATCCAGCTTTCAGGGGAGTCCTCCCCCGAGTCTCTGGAAGGCTGTGGGGCCGAGCGGCGAGCGTTAAAGCACTCAGTTTCGCTCAAGTACCATGACGACCCATTTGACTTCGGCACGACTTTAGGTCGCTTAATTTCTGCCTCGCGGGCTAGGAATTTACACAGACAAGCCTTGGGAATCCAGCTTTAAAGGGAGGCCTCTTCCAAGCCTCTCGGAGCTTGTGAGGCCGAACGGCGAGCGTCAAAGCACTCTGTTTCGCTCCAGTAGTAGGCTTTTATTAACTAAATTGTAACATGACGACCTATGTGAATTTGGCAGGACTTTTTAGCGCTTACTTTTGAGCTAGTGGGCTAAGATTTGAAACAAACGATCGGTGGGAATCCAGCTTTCAGGGGAGTCCTCCCCCGAGTCTCTGGAAGGCTGTGGGGCCGAACGGCGAGCGTTAAAGCACTCTGTTTCGCTCCAGTAGTAGGCCTTTATTGACTAAATTGTAGCATGACAACCTATGTGATTTTGGGAGGACTTTTTAGCGCTTACTTTTGACCTAGTGCGCTAAGATTTGAAACAAACGATCGGTGGGAATCCAGCTTTCAGGGGAGGCCTCTTCCAAGCCTCTCGGAGGTCGTGGGCCTGAACGGCGAGCGTCAAAGCACTCTGTTTCGCTCAAGTAGAAACCCTTTATTGACTAAATTGTAACATCACTACCTATGTGAATTTGGCAGGAATTTTCAGCGCTTACTTTTGAGCAAGTGGGCTAAGATTTGAAACAAACGATCGGTGGGAATCCAGCTTTCAGGGGAGGCCTCCCCCGAGTCTCTGGACAGCTGTGGGGCCGATCGGCGAGCGTTAAAGCACTCAGTTACGCTCAAGTACCATGACGACCGATTTGACTTCGGCACGACTTTAGGTCGCTTAAATTCTGCCTAGCCGGCTAGGAATTTACACAGACAAGCCTTGGGAATCCAGCTTTAAAGGGAGGCCTCTTCCAAGCCTCTCGGAGCTCGTGAGGCCGAACGGCGAGCGTCAAAGCACTCGGTTTCGCTCCAGTAGTAGGCTTTTATTGACTAAATTGTAACATGACGACCTATGTGACTTTGGCAGGACTTTTTAGCGCTTACTTTTGAGCTAGTGGGCTAAGATTTTAAACAAACGATCGGTGGGAATCCAGCTTTCAGGGGAGGCCTCCCCCGAGTCTCTGGACAGCTGTGGGGGCGAACGGCGAGCGTCAAAGCGCTCGGTTTCTCTCCAGTAGTTGGCCTTTATTGAGTAAATTGTAACATGACAACCTATGTGATTTTGGCAGGACTTTTTAGCGCCTACTTTTCAGCTACTGGGCTAAGATTTGAAATAAACGATCGGTGGGAATCCAGCTTTCAGGGGAGGCCTCTTCCAAGCCTCTCGGAGGTCGTGGGCCTGAACGGCGAGCGTCAAAGCACTCTGTTTCGCTCCAGTAGCAGGCCTTTATTGACTAAATTGTAACATGACGACCTATGCCTACCCCGAGTCTCTGGACTGCTGTGGGGCCGAGCGGTGACCTTTAAAGCACTCAGTTTCGCTCGAGTACCATGACGACCGATTTGACTTCGGCACGACTTTAGGTCGCTTAATTTCAGCCGAGCGGGCTAGGAATTCACACAGACAAGCCTTGGGAATCCAGCTTTCAAGGGAGGCCTCTTCCAAGCCTCTCTGAGCTCGTGGGGCCGAACGGCGAGCGTCGAAGCACTCGGTTTCGCTCAAGTATTAACCCTTTATTGACTAAATTGTAACATCACAACCTATGTGAATTTGGCAGGAATTTTTAGCGCTTACTTTTGAGCAAGTGGGCTAAGATTTGAAACAAACGATCGGTGGGAATCCAGCTTTCAGGGGAGGCCTCCCCCGAGTCTCTGGACGGCTGTGGGGCCGAACGGTGAGCGTCAAAGCACTTGGTTTCTCTCCAGTAGAAGGCCTTTATTGAGTAAATTGTAACATGACGACCGATGTGGTTTTGGCAGGACTTTTTTGCGCCTACTTTTCAGCTACTGGGCTAAGATTTGAAACAAACGATCGGTGGGAATCCAGCTTTCAGGGGAGGCCTCTTCCAAGCCACTCGGAGGTCGTGGGGCCGAACGGCGAGCGTCAAAGCATTCGGTTTCGCTCCAGTAGTTGGCCTTTATTGACTAAATTGTAACATGACGACCTATGTGACTTTGGCAGGACTTTTTAGCGCCTACTTTTAAACTAGTGGGCTAAGATTTGAAACAAACGATCGGTGGGAATCCAGCTGTCAGGGGAGGCCTCTCCCGAGTCTCTGAACGGCTGTGGGGCCGAACGGCGAGCGTCAAAGCACTCGGTTTCTCTCCAGTAGTAGGCCTTTATTGACTAAATTGTAACATGACAACCTATGTGACTTTGGCAGGACTTTTTAGTGCCTACTTTTGAACTAGTGCGCTAAGATTTCAAACAAACGATCGGTGGGAATCCAACTTTCAGGGGAGGCCTCCCCTGCGTCTCTGGACGGCTGTGGGGCCGAACGGCGAGCGTCAAAGCACTCGGTTTCTCTCCAGTAGTAGGCCTTTATTGACTAAATTGTAACATGACGACCTATGTGACTTTGGCAGGACATTTTAGCGCCTACTTTTGAACTAGTGGGCTAAGATTTGAAACAAACGATCGGTGGGAATCCAGCTTTCAGGGGAGGCCTCTTCCAAGCCTCTCGGAGGTCGTGGGGCCGAACGGCGAGCGTCAAAGCACTCGGTTTCGCTCCAGTAGTCGGCCTTTATTGACTAAATTGTAACATGACGACATATGTGACTTTGGCAGGACTTTTTAGCGCCTACTTTTGAACTAGTGGGCTAAGATTTGAAACAAACGATCGGTGGGAATCCAGCTTTCAGGGGAGGCCTCTCCCGAGTCTCTGGACGGCTGTGGGGCCGAACGGCGAGCGTCAAAGCACTCGGTTTCTCTCCAGTGGTAGGCCTTTATTGAGTAAATTATAACATGACGACCTATGTGATTTTGGCAGGACTTTGTAGCGCCTACTTTTCAGCGACTGGGCTAAGATTTGAAAAAACCAACGGTGGGAATCCAGCTTTCAGGGGAGACCTCTTCCAAGCCTCTCAGAGGTCGTGGGGCCGAACGGCGAGCGTCAAAGCACTCGGTTTCTCTCCAGTAGTAGGCCTTTATTGACTAAATTGTAACATGACGACCTATGTGACTTTGGCAGGACTTCTTATTGCTTACTTTTGAGCTAGTGGGCTAAGATGTGAAACAAACGATCGGTGGGAATCCAGCTTTCAGGGGAGGCCCCCCCCCCCCGAGTCTCTGGACGGCTGTGGGGCCGAGCGGCGAGCGTAATAGCACTCAGTTTCGCTCGAGTACCATGACGACCGATTTGACTTCGGCACGACTTTAGGTCGCTTAATTTCAGCCTAGCGGGCTAGGAATTCACACAGACAAGCCTTGGGAATCCAGCTTTCAAGGGAGGCCTCTTTCAAGCCTCTCGGAGCTCGTGGGGCCGAACGGCGAGCGTCGAAGCACTCGGTTTCGCTCAAGTAGTAACCATTTATTGACTAAATTGTAACATCACAACCAATGTGAATTTGGCAGGAATTTTTAGCGCTTACTTTTGAGCAAGTGGGCTAAGATTTGAAACAAACGATCGGTGGGAATCCAGCTTTCAGGGGAGGCCTCCCCCGAGTCTCTGGACGGCTGTGGGGCCGAACGGTGAGCGTCAAAGCACTCGGTTTCTCTCCAGTAGTTGGCCTTTATTGAGTAAATTGTAACATGACAACCTATGTGACTTTGGGAGGACTTTTTAGCGCTTACTTTTGACCAAGTGCGCTAAGATTTGAAACAAACGATCGGTGGGAATCCAGCTTTCAGGGGAGGCCTCCCCCGAGTCTCTGGACAGCTGTGGGGCCGATCGGCGAGGGTTAAAGCACTCAGTTTCGGTCCAGTCGGAGGCCTTTATTGACTAAATTGTAACATGACGACCTATGTGATTTTGGCAGGACATTTTAGCGCCTACTTTTGAGCTACTGGGCTAAGATTTGAAACAAACGATCGGTCGGCAGCCAGCTTTCAGGGGAGGCCTCTTCCAAGCCTCTCGGAGGTCGTGGGCCCAAACGGCGAGCGTCAACGCACTCGGTTTCGCTCCAGTAGTAGGCCTTTATTGACTAAATTGTAACATGACAACCTATGTGACTTTGGGAGGACTTTTTAGCGCTTACTTTTGACCTAGTGCGCTAAGATTTGAAACAAACGATCGGTGGGAATCCAGCTTTCAGGGGAGTCCTCCCCCGAGTCTCTGGAAGGCTGTGGGGCCGAGCGGCGAGCGTTAAAGCACTCAGTTTCGCTCAAGTACCATGACGACCGATTTGACTTCGGCACGACTTTAGGTCGCTTAATTTCTGCCTCGCGGGCTAGGAATTTACACAGACAAGCCTTGGGAATCCAGCTTTAAAGGGAGGCCTCTTCCAAGCCTCTCGGAGCTTGTGAGGCCGAACGGCGAGCGTCAAAGCACTCTGTTTCGCTCCAGTAGTAGGCTTTTATTAACTAAATTGTAACATGACGACCTATGTGGTTTTGGCAGGACTTTTTTGCGCCTACTTTTCAGCTACTGGGCTAAGATTTGAAACAAACGATCGGTGGGAATCCAGCTTTCAGGGGAGGCCTCTTCCAAGCCACTCGGAGGTCGTGGGGCCGAACGGCGAGCGTCAAAGCACTCTGTTTCGCTCCAGTAGTTGGCCTTTATTGACTAAATTGTAACATGACGACCTATGTGACTTTGGCAGGACTTTTTAGCGCCTACTTTTAAACTAGTGGGCTAAGATTTGAAACAAACGATCGGTGGGAATCCAGCTGTCAGGGGAGGCCTCTCCCGAGTCTCTGAACGGCTGTGGGGCCGAACGGCGAGCGTCAAAGCACTCGGTTTCTCTCCAGTAGTTGGCCTTTATTGACTAAATTGTAACATGACAACCTATGTGACTTTGGCAGGACTTTTTAGTGCCTACTTTTGAACTAGTGCGCTAAGATTTCAAACAAACGATCGGTGGGAATCCAACTTTCAGGGGAGGCCTCCCCTGCGTCTCTGGACGGCTGTGGGGCCGAACGGCGAGCGTCAAAGCACTCGGTTTCTCTCCAGTAGTAGGCCTTTATTGACTAAATTGTAACATGACGACCTATGTGACTTTGGCAGGACATTTTAGCGCCTACTTTTGAACTAGTGGGCTAAGATTTGAAACAAACGATCGGTGGGAATCCAGCTTTCAGGGGAGGCCTCTTCCAAGCCTCTCGGAGGTCGTGGGGCCGAACGGCGAGCGTCAAAGCACTCGGTTTCGCTCCAGTAGTCGGCCTTTATTGACTAAATTGTAACATGACGACATATGTGACTTTGGCAGGACTTTTTAGCGCCTACTTTTGAACTAGTGGGCTAAGATTTGAAACAAACGATCGGTGGGAATCCAGCTTTCAGGGGAGGCCTCTCCCGAGTCTCTGGACGGCTGTGGGGCCGAACGGCGAGCGTCAAAGCACTCGGTTTCTCTCCAGTGGTAGGCCTTTATTGAGTAAATTATAACATGACGACCTATGTGATTTTGGCAGGACTTTGTAGCGCCTACTTTTCAGCGACTGGGCTAAGATTTGAAAAAACCAACGGTGGGAATCCAGCTTTCAGGGGAGACCTCTTCCAAGCCTCTCAGAGGTCGTGGGGCCGAACGGCGAGCGTCAAAGCACTCGGTTTCTCTCCAGTAGTAGGCCTTTATTGACTAAATTGTAACATGACGACCTATGTGACTTTGGCAGGACTTCTTATTGCTTACTTTTGAGCTAGTGGGCTAAGATGTGAAACAAACGATCGGTGGGAATCCAGCTTTCAGGGGAGGCCCCCCCCCCCCGAGTCTCTGGACGGCTGTGGGGCCGAGCGGCGAGCGTAATAGCACTCAGTTTTCGCTCGAGTACCATGACGACCGATTTGACTTCGGCACGACTTTAGGTCGCTTAATTTCAGCCTAGCGGGCTAGGAATTCACACAGACAAGCCTTGGGAATCCAGCTTTCAAGGGAGGCCTCTTTCAAGCCTCTCGGAGCTCGTGGGGCCGAACGGCGAGCGTCGAAGCACTCGGTTTCGCTCAAGTAGTAACCATTTATTGACTAAATTGTAACATCACAACCAATGTGAATTTGGCAGGAATTTTTAGCGCTTACTTTTGAGCAAGTGGGCTAAGATTTGAAACAAACGATCGGTGGGAATCCAGCTTTCAGGGGAGGCCTCCCCCGAGTCTCTGGACGGCTGTGGGGCCGAACGGTGAGCGTCAAAGCACTCGGTTTCTCTCCAGTAGTTGGCCTTTATTGAGTAAATTGTAACATGACAACCTATGTGACTTTGGGAGGACTTTTTAGCGCTTACTTTTGACCAAGTGCGCTAAGATTTGAAACAAACGATCGGTGGGAATCCAGCTTTCAGGGGAGGCCTCCCCCGAGTCTCTGGACAGCTGTGGGGCCGATCGGCGAGGGTTAAAGCACTCAGTTTCGGTCCAGTCGGAGGCCTTTATTGACTAAATTGTAACATGACGACCTATGTGATTTTGGCAGGACATTTTAGCGCCTACTTTTGAGCTACTGGGCTAAGATTTGAAACAAACGATCGGTCGGCAGCCAGCTTTCAGGGGAGGCCTCTTCCAAGCCTCTCGGAGGTCGTGGGCCCAAACGGCGAGCGTCAACGCACTCGGTTTCGCTCCAGTAGTAGGCCTTTATTGACTAAATTGTAACATGACAACCTATGTGACTTTGGGAGGACTTTTTAGCGCTTACTTTTGACCTAGTGCGCTAAGATTTGAAACAAACGATCGGTGGGAATCCAGCTTTCAGGGGAGTCCTCCCCCGAGTCTCTGGAAGGCTGTGGGGCCGAGCGGCGAGCGTTAAAGCACTCAGTTTCGCTCAAGTACCATGACGACCGATTTGACTTCGGCACGACTTTAGGTCGCTTAATTTCTGCCTCGCGGGCTAGGAATTTACACAGACAAGCCTTGGGAATCCAGCTTTAAAGGGAGGCCTCTTCCAAGCCTCTCGGAGCTTGTGAGGCCGAACGGCGAGCGTCAAAGCACTCTGTTTCGCTCCAGTAGTAGGCTTTTATTAACTAAATTGTAACATGACGACCTATGTGGTTTTGGCAGGACTTTTTTGCGCCTACTTTTCAGCTACTGGGCTAAGATTTGAAACAAACGATCGGTGGGAATCCAGCTTTCAGGGGAGGCCTCTTCCAAGCCACTCGGAGGTCGTGGGGCCGAACGGCGAGCGTCAAAGCACTCTGTTTCGCTCCAGTAGTTGGCCTTTATTGACTAAATTGTAACATGACGACCTATGTGACTTTGGCAGGACTTTTTAGCGCCTACTTTTAAACAAGTGGGCTAAGATTTGAAACAAACGATCGGTGGGAATCCAGCTGTCAGGGGAGGCCTCTCCCGAGTCTCTGGACGGCTGTGGGGCCGAACGGCGAGCGTCAAAGCACTCGGTTTCTCTCCAGTAGTAGGCCTTTATTGACTAAATTGTAACATGACAACCTATGTGACTTTGGCAGGACTTTTTAGTGCCTACTTTTGAACTAGTGCGCTAAGATTTCAAACAAACGATCGGTGGGAATCCAACTTTCAGAGGAGGCCTCCCCTGCGTCTCTGGACGGCTGTGGGGCCGAACGGCGAGCGTCAAAGCACTCGGTTTCTCTCCAGTAGTAGGCCTTTATTGACTAAATTGTAACATGACGACCTATGTGACTTTGGCAGGACATTTTAGCGCCTACTTTTGAACTAGTGGGCTAAGATTTGAAACAAACGATCGGTGGGAATCCAGCTTTCAGGGGAGGCCTCTTCCAAGCCTCTCGGAGGTCGTGGGGCCGAACGGCGAGCGTCAAAGCACTCGGTTTCGCTCCAGTAGTCGGCCTTTATTGACTAAATTGTAACATGACGACATATGTGACTTTGGCAGGACTTTTTAGCGCCTACTTTTGAACTAGTGGGCTAAGATTTGAAACAAACGATCGGTGGGAATCCAGCTTTCAGGGGAGGCCTCTCCCGAGTCTCTGGACGGCTGTGGGGCCGAACGGCGAGCGTCAAAGCACTCGGTTTCTCTCCAGTGGTAGGCCTTTATTGAGTAAATTATAACATGACGACCTATGTGATTTTGGCAGGACTTTGTAGCGCCTACTTTTCAGCGACTGGGCTAAGATTTGAAAAAACCAACGGTGGGAATCCAGCTTTCAGGGGAGACCTCTTCCAAGCCTCTCAGAGGTCGTGGGGCCGAACGGCGAGCGTCAAAGCACTCGGTTTCGCTCCAGTAGTAGGCCTTTATTGACTAAATTGTAACATGACGACCTATGTGACTTTGGCAGGACTTCTTATTGCTTACTTTTGAGCTAGTGGGCTAAGATGTGAAACAAACGATCGGTGGGAATCCAGCTTTCAGGGGAGGCCCCCCCCCCCGAGTCTCTGGACGGCTGTGGGGCCGAGCGGCGAGCGTAATAGCACTCAGTTTTGCTCGAGTACCATGACAACCGATTTGACTTCGGCACGACTTTAGGTCGCTTAATTTCAGCCTAGCGGGCTAGGAATTCACACAGACAAGCCTTGGGAATCCAGCTTTCAAGGGAGGCCTCTTTCAAGCCTCTCGGAGCTCGTGGGGCCGAACGGCGAGCGTCGAAGCACTCGGTTTCGCTCAAGTAGTAACCATTTATTGACTAAATTGTAACATCACAACCAATGTGAATTTGGCAGGAATTTTTAGCGCTTACTTTTGAGCAAGTGGGCTAAGATTTGAAACAAACGATCGGTGGGAATCCAGCTTTCAGGGGAGGCCTCCCCCGAGTCTCTGGACGGCTGTGGGGCCGAACGGTGAGCGTCAAAGCACTCGGTTTCTCTCCAGTAGTTGGCCTTTATTGAGTAAATTGTAACATGACAACCTATGTGACTTTGGGAGGACTTTTTAGCGCTTACTTTTGACCAAGTGCGCTAAGATTTGAAACAAACGATCGGTGGGAATCCAGCTTTCAGGGGAGGCCTCCCCCGAGTCTCTGGACAGCTGTGGGGCCGATCGGCGAGGGTTAAAGCACTCAGTTTCGGTCCAGTCGGAGGCCTTTATTGACTAAATTGTAACATGACGACCTATGTGATTTTGGCAGGACATTTTAGCGCCTACTTTTGAGCTACTGGGCTAAGATTTGAAACAAACGATCGGTCGGCAGCCAGCTTTCAGGGGAGGCCTCTTCCAAGCCTCTCGGAGGTCGTGGGCCCAAACGGCGAGCGTCAACGCACTCGGTTTCGCTCCAGTAGTAGGCCTTTATTGACTAAATTGTAACATGACAACCTATGTGACTTTGGGAGGACTTTTTAGCACTTACTTTTGACCTAGTGCGCTAAGATTTGAAACAAACGATCGGTGGGAATCCAGCTTTCAGGGGAGTCCTCCCCCGAGTCTCTGGAAGGCTGTGGGGCCGAGCGGCGAGCGTTAAAGCACTCAGTTTCGCTCAAGTACCATGACGACCGATTTGACTTCGGCACGACTTTAGGTCGCTTAATTTCTGCCTCGCGGGCTAGGAATTTACACAGACAAGCCTTGGGAATCCAGCTTTAAAGGGAGGCCTCTTCCAAGCCTCTCGGAGCTTGTGAGGCCGAACGGCGAGCGTCAAAGCACTCTGTTTCGCTCCAGTAGTAGGCTTTTATTAACTAAATTGTAACATGACGACCTATGTGACTTTGGCAGGACTTTTTAACGCTTACTTTTGAGCTAGTGGGCTAAGATTTGAAACAAACGATCGGTGGGAATCCAGCTTTCAGGGGAGTCCTCCCCCGAGTCTCTGGAAGGCTGTGGGGCCGAGCGGCGAGCGTTAAAGCACTCTGTTTCGCTCCAGTAGTAGGCCTTTATTGACTAAATTGTAGCATGACAACCTATGTGACTTTGGGAGGACTTTTTAGCGCTTACTTTTGACCTAGTGCGCTAAGATTTGAAACAAACGATCGGTGGGAATCCAGCTTTCAGGGGAGTCCTCCCCCGAGTCTCTGGAAAGCTGTGGGGCCGAGCGGCGAGCGTTAAAGCACTCAGTTACGCTCAAGTACCATGACGACCGATTTGACTTCGGCACGACTTTAGGTCGCTTAATTTCTGCCTAGCGGGCTAGGAATATACACAGACAAGCCTTGGGAATCCAGCTTTAAAGGGAGGCCTCTTCCAAGCCTCTCGGAGCTCGTGAGGCCGAACGGCGAGCGTCAAAGCACTCGGTTTCGCTCCAGTAGTAGGCTTTTATTGACTAAATTGTAACATGACGACCTATGTGACTTTGGCAGGACTTTTTAGCGCTTACTTTTGAGCTAGTGGGCTAAGATTTGAAACAAACGATCGGTGGGAATCCAGCTGTCAGGGGAGGCCTCTCCCGAGTCTCTGGACGGCTGTGGGGCCGAACGGCGAGCGTCAAAGCACTCGGTTTCTCTCCAGTAGTAGGCCTTTATTGACTAAATTGTAACATGACAACCTATGTGACTTTGGCAGGACTTTTTAGTGCCTACTTTTGAACTAGTGCGCTAAGATTACAAACAAACGATCGGTGGGAATCCAACTTTCAGGGGAGGCCTCCCCTGCGTCTCTGGACGGCTGTGGGGCCGAACGGCGAGCGTCAAAGCACTCGGTTTCTCTCCAGTAGTAGGCCTTTATTGACTAAATTGTAACATGACGACCTATGTGACTTTGGCAGGACATTTTAGCGCCTACTTTTGAACTAGTGGGCTAAGATTTGAAACAAACGATCGGTGGGAATCCAGCTTTCAGGGGAGGCCTCTTCCAAGCCTCTCGGAGGTCGTGGGGCCGAACGGCGAGCGTCAAAGCACTCGGTTTCGCTCCAGTAGTCGGCCTTTATTGACTAAATTGTAACATGACGACATATGTGACTTTGGCAGGACTTTTTAGCGCTTACTTTTGAGCTAGTGGGCTAAGATTTGAAACAAACGATTGGTGGGAATCCGGCTTTCAGGGGAGGCCTCCCCCGAGTCTCTGGACGGCTGTGGGGGCGAACGGCGAGCGTTAAAGCACTCAGTTACGCTCAAGTACCATGACGACCGATTTGACTTCGGCACGACTTTAGGTCGCTTAATTTCTGCCTAGCGGGCTAGGAATTTACACAGACAAGCCTTGGGAATCCAGCTTTAAAGGGAGGCCTCTTCCAAGCCTCTCGGAGCTCGTGAGGCCGAACAGCGAGCGTCAAAGCACTCGGTTTCGCTCCAGTAGTAGGCTTTTATTGACTAAAGTGTAACATGACGACCTATGTGACTTTGGCAGGACTTTTTAGCGCTTACTTTTGAGCTAGTGGGCTAAGATTTGAAACACACGATCGGTGGGAATCCAGCTTTCAGGGGAGGCCTCCCCCGAGTCTCTGGACGGCTGTGGGGGCGAACAGCGAGCGTCAAAGCGCTCGGTTTCTCTCCAGTAGTTGGCCTTTATTGAGTAAATTGTAACATGACGACCTATGTGATTTTGGCAGGACTTTTTAGCGCCTACTTTTCAGCTACTGGGCTAAGATTTGAAATAAACGATCGGTGGGAATCCAGCTTTCAGGGGAGGCCTCTTCCAAGCCTCTCGGAGGTCGTGGGCCCGAACGGCGAGCGTCAAAGCACTCTGTTTCGCTCCAGTAGCAGGCCTTTATTGACTAAATTGTAACATGACGACCTATGCCTCCCCCAAGTCTCTGGACTGCTGTGGGGCCGAGCGGCGACCTTTAAAGCACTCAGTTTCGCTCGAGTACAATGACGACCGATTTGACTTCGGCACGACTTTAGGTCGCTTAATTTCAGCCGAGCGGGCTAGGAATTCACACAGACAAGCCTTGGGAATCCAGCTTTCAAGGGAGGCCTCTTCCAAGCCTCTCTGAGCTCGTGGGGCCGAACGGCGAGCGTCGAAGCACTCGGTTTCGCTCAAGTAGTAACCCTTTTTTGACTAAATTGTAACATCACAACCTATGTGAATTTGGCAGGAATTTTTAGCGCTTACTTTTGAGCAAGTGGGCTAAGATTTGAAACAAACGATCGGTGGGAATCCAGCTTTCAGGGGAGGCCTCTTCCAAGCCACTCGGAGGTCGTGGGGCCGAACGGCGAGCGTCAAAGCACTCGGTTTTGCTCCAGTAGTTGGCCTTTATTGACAAAATTGTAACATGACGACCTATGTGACTTTGGCAGGACTTTTTAGCGCCTACTTTTGAACTAGTGGGCTAAGATTTGAAACAAACGATCGGTGGGAATCCAGCTGTCAGGGGAGGCCTCTCCCGAGTCTCTGGACGGCTGTGGGGCCGAACGGCGAGCGTCAAAGCACTCGGTTTCTCTCCAGTAGTAGGCCTTTATTGACTAAATTGTAACATGACAACCTATGTGACTTTGGCAGGACTTTTTAGTGCCTACTTTTGAACTAGTGCGCTAAGATTACAAACAAACGATCGGTGGGAATCCAACTTTCAGGGGAGGCCTCCCCTGCGTCTCTGGACGGCTGTGGGGCCGAACGGCGAGCGTCAAAGCACTCGGTTTCTCTCCAGTAGTAGGCCTTTATTGACTAAATTGTAACATGATGACCTATGTGACTTTGGCAGGACATTTTAGCGCCTACTTTTGAACTAGTGGGCTAAGATTTGAAACAAACGATCGGTGGGAATCCAGCTTTCAGGGGAGGCCTCTTCCAAGCCTCTCGGAGGTCGTGGGGCCGAACGGCGAGCGTTAAAGCACTCAGTTACGCTCAAGTACCATGACGACCGATTTGACTTCGGCACGACTTTAGGTCGCTTAATTTCTGCCTAGCGGGCTAGGAATTTACACAGACAAGCCTTGGGAATCCAGCTTTAAAGGGAGGCCTCTTCCAAGCCTCTCGGAGCTCGTGAGGCCGAACGGCGAGCGTCAAAGCACTCGGTTTCGCTCCAGTAGTAGGCTTTTATTGGCTAAATTGTAACATGACGACCTATGTGACTTTGGCAGGACTTTTTAGCGCTTACTTTTGAGCTAGTGGGCTAAGATTTGAAACACACGATCGGTGGGAATCCAGCTTTCAGGGGAGGCCTCCCCCGAGTCTCTGGACGGCTGTGGGGGCGAACGGCGAGCGTCAAAGCGCTCGGTTTCTCTCCAGTAGTTGGCCTTTATTGAGTAAATTGTAACATGACGACCTATGTGATTTTGGCAGGACTTTTTAGCGCCTACTTTTCAGCTACTGGGCTAAGATTTGAAATAAACGATCGGTGGGAATCCAGCTTTCAGGGGAGGCCTCTTCCAAGCCTCTCGGAGGTCGTGGGCCCGAACGGCGAGCGTCAAAGCACTCTGTTTCGCTCCAGTAGTAGGCCTTTATAGACTAAATTGTAACATGACAACCTATGTGATTTTGGCAGGACTTTTTTGCGCCTACTTTTCAGTGACTGGGCTAAGATTTGAAACAAACGATCGGTGGGAATCCAGCTTTCAGGGGAGGCCTCCCCCGAGTCTCTGGACGGCTGTGGGGCCGAGCGGCGAGCGTTAAAGCACTCAGTTTCGCTCGAGTACCATGACGACCGATTTGACTTCGGCACGACTTTAGTCGCTTAATTTCCGCCTAGCGGGCTAGGAATTCATACAGACAAGCCTTGGGAATCCAGCTTTCAGGGGAGGCCTCTTCCAAGACTCTCGGAGGTCGTGGACCCGAACGGCGAGCGTCAAAGCACTCTGTTTCGCTCCAGTAGTAGGCCTTTATTGAGTAAATTGTTTCATGACGACCTATGTGATTTTGGCAGGACTTTTTAGCGCCTACTTTTGAGCTAGTGGGCTAAGATTTAAAAAAAACGATCGGTGGGAAGCCACCTTTCAGGGGAAGCCTCTTCCAAGCCTCTCGGAGGTCGTGGGCCCGAAGGGCGAGCGTCAAAGCACTCTGTTTCGCTCCAGTATTAGGCCTTTATTGACTAAATTGTAACATGACAACCTATGTGACTTTGGGAGGACTTTTTAGCGCTTACTTTTGACCTAGTGCGCTAAGATTTGAAACAAACGATCGGTGGTAATCCAGCTTTCAGGGGAGGCCTCCCCCGAGTCTCTGGACAGCTGTGGGGCCGATCGGCGAGCGTTAAAGCACTCAGTTTCGGTCCAGTCGCAGGCCTTTATTGACTAAATTGTAACATGACGACCTATGTGATTTTGGCAGGACTTTTTAGCGCCTACTTTTGAGCTAGTGGGCTAAGATTTAAAACAAACGATCGGTGGGAAGCCACCTTTCAGGGGAGGCCTCTTCCAAGCCTCTCGGAGGTCGTGGGCCCGAACGGCGAGCGTCAAAGCACTCTGTTTCGCTCCAGTATTAGGCCTTTATTGACTAAATTGTAACATGACAACCTATGTGACTTTGGGAGGACTTTTTAGCGCTTACTTTTTACCTAGTGCGCTAAGATTTGAAACAAACGATCGGTGGTAATCCAGCTTTCAGGGAAGGCCTCCCCCGAGTCTCTGGACAGCTGTGGGGCCGATCGGCGAGCGTTAAAGCAATCAGTTTCGGTCCAGTCGGAGGCCGTTATTGACTAAATTGTAACATGACGACCTATGTGATTTTGGCAGGACTTTTTAGCGCCTACTTTTCAGCTACTGGGCTAAGATTTGAAACAAACGATCGGTGGGAAGCCACCTTTCAGGGGAGGTCTCTTCCAAGACTCTCGGAGGTCGTGGGCCCGAACGGCGAGCGTCAAAGCACTCGGTTTCGCTCCAGTATTAGGCCTTTATTGACTAAATTGTAACATGACAACCTATGTGACTTTGGGAGGACTTTTTAGCGCTTACTTTTGACCAAGTGCGCTAAGATTTGAAACAAACGATCGGTGGGAATCCAGCTTTCAGGGGAGGCCTCCCCCGAGTCTCTGGACAGCTGTGGGGCCGATCGGCGAGCGTTAAAGCACTCAGTTTCGGTCCAGTCGGAGGCCTTTATTGACTAAATTGTAACATGATGACCTATGTGATTTTGGCAGGACTTTTTAGCGCCTACTTTTCAGCTACTGGGCTAAGATTTGAAATAAACGATCGGTGGGAATCCAGCTTTCAGGGGAGGCCTCTTCCAAGCCTCTCGGAGGTCGTGGGCCCGAATGGCGAGCGTCAAAGCACTCTGTTTCGCTCCAGTAGCAGGCCTTTATTGACTAAATTGTAACATGACGACCTATGCCTCCCCCGAGTCTCTGGACTGCTGTGGGGCCAAGCGGCGACCTTTAAAGCACTCAGTTTCGCTCGAGTACCATGACGACCGATTTGACTTCGGCACGACTTTAGGTCGCTTAATTTCGGCCTAGCGGGCTAGGAATTCACACAGTCAAGCCTTGGGAATCCAGCTTTCAAGGGAGGCCTCCCCCGAGTCTCTGGACGGCTGTGGGGCCGAACGGTGAGCGTCAAAGCACTTGGTTTCTCTCCAGTAGTAGGCCTTTATTGAGTAAATTGTACCATGACGACCGATGTGATTTTGGCAGGACTTTTTTGCGCCTACTTTTCAGCTACTGGGCTAAGATTTGAAACAAATGATCGGTGGGAATCAAGCTTTCAGGGGAGGCCTCTCCCGAGTCTCTGGACGGCTGTGGGGCCGAACGGCGAGCGTCAAAGCACTCGGTTTCTCTCCAGTAGTCGGCCTTTATTGAGTAAATTGTAAAATGACGACCTATGTAATTTTGGCAGGACTTTTTTGCGCCTACTTTTCAGCTACTGGGCTAAGATTTGAAACAAACGATCGGTGGGAGTCCAGCTTTCAGGGGAGGCCAACCCCGAGTCTCTGAACGGCTGTGGGGCCGAGCGGCGAGCGTAATAGCACTCAGTTTCGCTCGAGTACCATGACGACCGATTTGACTTCGGCACAACTTTAGGTCGCTTAATTTCAGCCGAGCGGGCTAGGAATTCACACAGACAAGCCTTGGGAATCCAGCTTTCAAGGGAGGCCTCTTTCAAGCCTCTCGGAGCTCGTGGGGCCGAACGGCGAGCGTCGAAGCACTCGGTTTCGCTCCAGTAGTAGGCCTTTATTGACTAAATTGTAACATGACAACCTATTTGACTTTGGCAGGACTTTTTAGTGCCTACTTTTGAACTAGTGCGCTAAGATTTGAAACAAACGATCGGTGGGAATCCAGCTTTCAGGGGAGGCCTCCCCTGAGTCTCTGGACGACTGTGGGACTGAGCGGTGAGCGTTAAAGCACTCAGTTTCGGTCCAGTAATAGGCCTTTATTGACTAAATTGTAACATGATGACCTATGTGATTTTGGCAGGACTTTTTAGCGCTTACGTTTTAGCTAGTGGGCTAAGATTTAAAACAAACGATCGGCGGGAATTCAGCTTTCAGGGGAGGCCTCCCCCGAGTCTCTGGACTGCTGTGGGGCCGAGCGGCGACCGTTAAAGCACTCAGTTTCGCTCGAGTACCATGACGACCGATTTGACTTCGGCACGACTTTAGGTTGCTTAATTTCAGCCTAGCGGGCTAGGAATTCACACAGGCAAGCCTTGGGAATCCAGCTTTCAAGGGAGGCCTCTTTCAAGCCTCTCGGAGCCCGTGGGGCCGAACCGCGAGCGTCGAAGCACTCGGTTTCGCTCAAGTAGTAACCCTTTATTGACTAAATTGTAACATCACAACCAATGTGAATTAGGCAGGAATTTTTAGCACTTACTTTTGAGCAAGTGGGCTAAGATTTGAAACAAACGATCGGTGGGAATCCAGCTTTCAGGGGAGGCCTCCCCCGAGTCTCTGGACGGCTGTGGGGCCGAACGGTGAGCGTTAAAGCACTTGGTTTCTCTCCAGTAGTAGGCCTTTATTGAGTAAATTGTAACATAATGACCTATGTGAATTTGGCAGGACGTTTTAGCGCCTACTTGTGAGCTAGTGGGCTGAGATTTGAAACAAACGATCGGTGGGAATCCAGCTTTCAGGGGATGCCTCCCCCGAGTCTCTGGACGGCTGTGGGGCCGAACGGCGAGCGTCAAAGCACTCGGTTTCTCTCCAGTATTCGGCCTTTATTGACTAAATTGTAACATGACGACCGATGTGATTTTGGCAGGACTTTTTTGCGCCTACTTTTCAGCTACTGGGCTAAGATTTGAAACAAACGTTCGGTGGGAATCCAGCTTTCAGGGAAGGCCTCTCCCGAGTCTCTGGACGGCTGTGGGGCCGAACGGCGAGCGTCAAAGCACTCGGTTTCTCTCCAGTAGTCGGCCTTTATTGAGTAAATTGTAAAATGACGACCTATGTAATTTTGCCAGGACTTTTTAGCGCCTACTTTACAGCTACTGGGCTAAGATTTGAAACAAACGATCGGTGGGAATCCAGCTTTCAGGGGAGGCCTCCCCCGAGTCTCTGTACGGCTGTGGGGTTGAGCGGCGAGCGTAATAGCACTCAGTTTCGCTCGAGTACCATGACGACCGATTTGACTTCGGCACAACTTTAGGTCACTTAATTTCAGCCGAGCGGGCTAGGAATTCACACAGACAAGCCTTGGGAATCCAGCTTTCAAGGGAGGCCTCTTCCAAGCCTCTCGGAGCTCGTGGGGCCGAACGGCGAGCGTCGAAGCACTCTGTTTCGCTCCAGTAGAAGGCCTTTATTGACTAAATTGTAACATGACGACCTCTGCCTCCCCCGAGTCTCTGGACTGCTGTGGGGCCGAGCGGCGACCTTTAAAGCACTCAGTTTCGCTCGAGTACCATGACGACCGATTTGACTTCGGCAGGACTTTAGGTCGCTTAATTTCGGCCTAGCGGGCTAGGAATTCACACAGACAAGCCTTGGGAATCCAGCTTTCAGGGGAGGCCTCCCCCGAGTCTCTGTACGGCTGTGGGGTTGAGCGGCGAGCGTAATAGCACTCAGTTTCGCTCGAGTACCATGACGACCGATTTGACTTCGGCACAACTTTAGGTCACTTAATTTCAGCCGAGCGGGCTAGGAATTCACACAGACAAGCCTTGGGAATCCAGCTTTCAAGGGAGGCCTCCTCCAAGCCTCTCGGAGCTCGTGGGGCCGAACGGCGAGCGTCGAAGCACTCTGTTTCGCTCCAGTAGTAGGCCTTTATTGACTAAATTGTAACATGACAACCTATGTGACTTTGGTAAGATTTGAAACAAACGATCGGTGGGAATCAGCTTTCAGGGGAGGCCTCCCCTGAGTCTCTGGACGGCTGTGGGGCTGAGCGGCGAGCGTTAAAGCACTCAGTTTCGGTCCAGTAATAGGCCTTTATTGACAAAATTGTAACATGACGACCTATGTTATTTTGGCAGGACTTTTTAGCGCTTACGTTTGAGCTAGTGGGCTACGATTTAAAACAAACGATCGGTGGGAATCCAGCTTTCAGGGGAGGCCTCCCCCGAGTCTCTGGACTGCTGTGGGGCCGAGCGGCGACCGATAAAGCACTCAGTTTCGCTCGAGTACCATGACGACCGATTTGACTTCGGCACGACTTTAGGTCGCTTAATTTCAGCCGAGCGGGCTAGGAATTCACACAGACAAGCCTTGGGAATCCAGCTTTCAAGGGAGGCCTCTTCCAAGCCTCTCGGAGCTCGTGGGGCCGAACGGCGAGCGTCGAAGCACTCGGTTTCGCTCCAGTAGTAGGCCTTTATTGACTAAATTGTAACATGACAACCTATGTGACTTTGGCAGGACTTTTTAGCGCCTACTTTTGAACTAGTGGGCTAAGATTTGAAACAAACGATCGGTGGGAATCCAGCTTTCAGGGGAGGCCTTGCCCGAGTCTCTGGACGGCTGTGGGGCCGAACGGTGAGCGTTAAAGCACTTGGTTTCTCTCCAGTAGTAGGCCTTTATTGAGTAAATTGTAACATGACGACCGATGTGATTTTGGCAGGACTTTTTTGCGCCTACTTTTCAGCTACTGGGCTAAGATTTGAAACAAACGCTCGGTGGGAATCAAGCTTTCAGGGGAGGCCTCTCCCGAGTCTCTGGACGGCTGTGGGGCCGAACGGTGAGCGTCAAAGCACTCGGTTTCTCTCCAGTAGTCGGCCTTTATTGAGTAAATTGTAAAATGACGACCTATGTAATTTTGCCAGGACTTTTTAGCGCCTACTTTACAGCTACTGGGCTAAGATTTGAAACAAACGATCGGTGGGAATCCAGCTTTCAGGGGAGGCCTCCCCCGAGTCTCTGTACGGCTGTGGGGCCGAGCGGCGAGCGTAATAGCACTCAGTTTCGCTCGAGTACCATGACGACCGATTTGACTTCGGCACAACTTTAGGTCACTTAATTTCAGCCGAGCGGGCTAGGAATTCACACAGACAAGCCTTGGGAATCCAGCTTTCAAGGGAGTCCTCTTCCAAGCCTCTCGGAGCTCGTGGGGCCGAACGGCAAGCGTCGAAGCACTCTGTTTCGCTCCAGTAGTAGGCCTTTATTGACTAAATTGTAACATGACAACCTATGTGACTTTGGCAGGACTTTTTAGCGCCTACTTTTGAACTAGTGGGCGAAGATTTGAAACAAACGATCGGTGGGAATCCAGCTTTCAGGGGAGGCCTCTCCCGAGTCTCTGGACGGCTGTGGGGCCGAACGGCGAGCGTCAAAGCACTCGGTTTCTCTCCAGTAGTAGGCCTTTATTGAGTAAATTATACCATGACGACCTATGTGATTTTGGCAGGACTTTGTAGCGCCTACTTTTCAGCTACTGAGCTAAGATTTGAAACAAACGATCGGTGGGAATCCAGCTTTCAGGGGAGGCCTCTTCCAAGCCTCTCGGAGGTCGTGGGGCCGAACGGCGAGCGTCAAAGCACTCGGTTTCGCTCCAGTAGTTGGCCTTTATTGACTAAATTGTAACATGATGACCTATGTGACTTTGGCAGGACTTTGTAGCGCCTACTTTTGACCTAGTGGGCTAAGATTTGAAACAAACGATCGGTGGGAATCCAGCTGTCAGGGGAGGCCTCTCCCGAGTCTCTGGACGGCTGTGAGGCCGAACGGCGAGCGTCAAAGCACTCGGTTTCTCTCCAGTAGTAGGCCTTTATTGACTAAATTGTAACATGACAACCTATGTGACTTTGGCAGGAGTTTTTAGTGTCTACTTTTGAACTACTGCGCTAAGATTTGAAACAAACGATCGGTGGGAATCCAGCTTTCAGGGGAGGCCTCCCCTGCGTCTCTGGACGGCTGTGGGGCCGAACGGCGAGCGTCAAAGCACTCGGTTTCTCTCCAGTAGTAGGCCTTTATTGACTAAATTGTAACATGACGACCTATGTGACTTTGGCAGGACATTGTAGCGCCTACTTTTTAACTAGTGGGCTAAGATTTGAAACAAACGATCGGTGGGAATCCAGCTTTCAGGGGAGGCCTCTTCCAAGCCTCTCGGAGGTCGTGGGGCCGAACGGCGAGCGTCAAAGCACTCGGTTTCGCTCCAGTAGTCGGCCATTATTGACTAAATTGTAACATGACGACATATGTGACTTTGGCAGGACTTTTTAGCGCCTACTTTTGAACTAGTGGGCTAAGATTTGAAACAAACGATCGGTGGGAATCCAGCTTTCAGGGGAGGCCTCTCCCGAGTCTCTGGACGGCTGTGGGGCCGAACGGCGAGCGTCAAAGCACTCGGTTTCTCTCCAGTGGTAGGCCTTTATTGAGTAAATTATAACATGACGACCTATGTGATTTTGGCAGGACTTTGTAGCGCCTACTTTTCAGCTACTGGGCTAAGATTTGAAACAAACGATCGGTGGGAATCCAGCTTTCAGGGGAGGCCTCTTCCAAGCCTCTCAGAGGTCGTGGGGCCGAACGGCGAGCGTCAAAGCACTCGGTTTCGCTCCACTAGTAGGCCTTTATTGACTAAATTGTAACATGACAACCTCTGTGATTTTGGCAGAAGTTTTTAGCGCTTACTTTTGACCTAGTGCGCTAAGATTTGAAACAAACGATCGGTGGGAATCCAGCTTTCAGGGGAGTCCGCCCCCGAGTCTCTGGACGGCTGTGTGGCCGAGCGGCGGGCGTTAAAGCACTCAGTTTCGCTCGAGTACCATGACGACCGATTTGACTTCGGCACGACTTTATGTCGCTTAATTTCAGCATAGCGGGCTAGGAATTCACACAGACAATCCTTGGGAATCCAGGTTTCAGGGGAGGCCTCTTCCAAGCCTCTCGGAGGTCGTGGGGCCGAATGGCGAGCGTCATAGCATTCGGTTTCTCTCCAGTAGTAGGCCTTTATTGACTAAATTGTAACATAACGACCTATGTGACTTTGGCAAGACTTTTTAGCGCCTAACTTTCAGGTAGTGGGCTAAGATTTGAAACAAACGATCGGTGGGAATCCAGCTTTCAGGGGAGGCCTCCCCCGAGTCTCTGGACGGCTGTGGGGCCAAGCGGCGAGCGTCAAAGCACTCGGTTTCTCTCCAGTAGTAGGCCTTTATTGACTAAATTGTAACATGACGACCTATGTGATTTTGGCAGGACTTTTTAGCGCCTACTTTTCAGCTACTGGGCTAAGATTTGAAAGAAACAATCGGTGGGAATCCAGCTTTCAGGGGAGCCCTCTTCCAAGCCTCTCGGAGGTCGTGGGCCCGAACGGCGAGCGTCAAAGCACTCGGTTTCGCTCCAGTAGTAGGCCTTTATTGACTAAATTGTAACATGACAACCTATGTGACTTTGGCAGGACATTTTAGCGCTTACTTTTGAGCTACTGGGCTAAGATTTGAAACAAACGATCGGTGGGAATCCAGCTTTCAGGGGAGGCCTCTCCCGAGTCTCTGGACGGCTGTGGGGCCGAACGGTGAGCGTCAAAGCACTCGGTTTCTCTCCAGTAGTCGGCCTTTATTGAGTAAATTGTAAAATGACGACCTATGTAATTTTGCAAGGACTTTTTAGCGCCTACTTTACAGCTACTGGGCTAAGATTTGAAACAAACGATCGGTGGGAATCCAGCTTTCAGGGGAGGCCTCCCCCGAGTCTCTGTACGGCTGTGGGGCCGAGCGGCGAGCGTAATAGCACTCAGTTTCGCTCGAGTACCATGACGACCGATTTGACTTCGGCACAACTTTAGGTCACTTAATTTCAGCCGAGCGGGCTAGGAATTCACACAGACAAGCCTTGGGAATCCAGCTTTCAAGGGAGGCCTCTTCCAAGCCTCTCGGAGCTCGTGGGGCCGAACGGCAAGCGTCGAAGCACTCTGTTTCGCTCCAGTAGTAGGCCTTTATTGACTAAATTGTAACATGACAACCTATGTGACTTTGGCAGGACTTTTTAGCGCCTACTTTTGAACTAGTGGGCGAAGATTTGAAACAAACGATCGGTGGGAATCCTTCTTTCAGGGGAGGCCTCTCCCGAGTCTCTGGACGGCTGTGGGGCCGAACGGCGAGCGTCAAAGCACTCGGTTTCTCTCCAGTAGTAGGCCTTTATTGAGTAAATTATACCATGACGACCTATGTGATTTTGGCAGGACTTTGTAGCGCCTACTTTTCAGCTACTGGGCTAAGATTTGAAACAAACGATCGGTGGGAATCCAGCTTTCAGGGGAGGCCTCTTCCAAGCCTCTCGGAGGTCGTGGGGCCGAACGGCGAGCGTCAAAGCACTCGGTTTCGCTCCAGTAGTTGGCCTTTATTGACTAAATTGTAACATGATGACCTATGTGACTTTGGCAGGACTTTGTAGCGCCTACTTTTGAACTAGTGGGCTAAGATTTGAAACAAACGATCGGTGGGAATCCAGCTGTCAGGGGATGCCTCTCCCGAGTCTCTGGACGGCTGTGGGGCCGAACGGCGAGCGTCAAAGCACTCGGTTTCTCTCCAGTAGTAGGCCTTTATTGACTAAATTGTAACATGACAACCTATGTGACTTTGGCAGGACTTTTTAGTGCCTACTTTTGAACTACTGCGCTAAGATTTGAAACAAACGATCGGTGGGAATCCAGCTTTCAGGGGAGGCCTCCCCTGCGTCTCTGGACGGCTGTGGGGCCGAACGGCGAGCGTCAAAGCACTCGGTTTCTCTCCAGTAGTAGGCCTTTACTGACTAAATTGTAACATAACGACCTATGTGACTTTGGCAAGACTTTTTAGCGCCTAACTTTCAGGTAGTGGGCTAAGATTTGAAACAAACGATCGGTGGGAATCCAGCTTTCAGGGGAGGCCTCCCCCGAGTCTCTGGACGGCTGTGGGGCCAAGCGGCGAGCGTCAAAGCACTCGGTTTCTCTCCAGTAGTAGGCCTTTATTGACTAAATTGTAACATGACGACCTATGTGATTTTGGCAGGACTTTTTAGCGCCTACTTTTCAGCTACTGGGCTAAGATTTGAAAGAAACAATCGGTGGGAATCCAGCTTTCAGGGGAGCCCTCTTCCAAGCCTCTCGGAGGTCGTGGGCCCGAACGGCGAGCGTCAAAGCACTCGGTTTCGCTCCAGTAGTAGGCCTTTATTGACTAAATTGTAACATGACAACCTATGTGACTTTGGCAGGACATTTTAGCGCTTACTTTTCAGCTACTGGGCTAAGATTTGAAACAAACGATCGGTGGGAATCCAGCTTTCAGGGGAGGCCTCTCCCGAGTCTCTGTACGGCTGTGGGGCCGAACGGTGAGCGTCAAAGCACTCGGTTTCTCTCCAGTAGTCGGCCTTTATTGAGTAAATTGTAAAATGACGACCTATGTAATTTTGCCAGGACTTTTTAGCGCCTACTTTACAGCTACTGGGCTAAGATTTGAAACAAACGATCGGTGGGAATCCAGCTTTCAGGGGAGGCCTCCCCCGAGTCTCTGTACGGCTGTGGCGCCGAGTGGCGAGCGTAATAGCA
>NW_026904194.1:0-80743 GCF_024500275.1 Phycodurus eques | reverse complement strand
AGGCCTTTATTGACTAAATTGTAACATGACAACCTATGTGACTTTGGCAGGACTTTTTAGCGCTTACTTTTGAGCTAGTGGGCTAAGATTTGAAAAGAACGATCGGTGGGAATCCAGCTTTCAGGGGAGGCCTCCCCCGAGTGTCTGGACGGCTGTGGGGCCGAGTGGCGAGCGTTAAAGCACTCAGTTTCGCTCGAATACCATTACGACCGATTTGACTTCGGCACGACTTTAGGTCACTTAATTGCAGCCTAGCGGGCTAGGAATTCACACAGACAATCCTTGGGAATCCAGCTTTCAGGGGAGGCCTCTTCCAAGCCTCTCAGAGGTCGTGGGGCCGAACGGCGAGCGTCAATGCACTCGGGTTCGCTCCCGTAGTAGGCCTTTATTCACTAAATTGTAAAATGACGACCTATGTGACTTTGGCAGGACATTTTAGCGCTTACTTTTGAGCTAGTGGGCTAAGATTTTAAACAAACGATCGGTGGGAATCCAGCTTTCAGGGGAGGCCTCCACCGAGTCTCTGGACAGCTGTGGGGCCGAGCGGCGAGCGTTAAAGCACTCTGTTTCGGTCCAGTAATAGGCCTTTATCGACTAAATTGTAACATGACGACCTATGTGATTTTGGCAGGACTTTTTAGCGCCTACTTTTCAGCTACTTGGCTAAGATTTGAAATAAACGATCGGTGGGAATCCAGCTTTCAGGGGAGGCCTCTTCCAAGCCTCTCAGAGGTCGTGGGGCCGAATGGCGAGCGTCAAAGCACTCAGTTTCGGTCCAGTAGTAGGCCTTTATTGACTAAATTGTAACATGACAGCCTATGTGACTTTGGCAGGACTTTTTAGCGCTTACTTTTGAGCTAGTGGGCTAAGATTTGAAACAAACGATCGGTGGGAATCCAGCTTTCAGGGGAGGCCTCCCCCGAGTCTCTGGAGGGCTGTGGGGCCGAACGGCGAGCGTCAAAGCACTCGGTTTCTCTCCAGTAGTAGGCCTTTATTGACTAAATTGTAACATGACGACCTATGTGATTTTGGCAGGACGTTTTAGCGCCTACTTTTCAGCTACTTGGCTAAGATTTGAAATAAACGATCGGTGGGAATCCAGCTTTCAGGGGAGGCCTCTTCCAAGCCTCTCAGAGGTCATGGGGCCGAACGGCGAGCGTCAATGCACTCTGTTTCGCTCCTGTAGTAGGCCTTTATTCACTAAATTGTAACATGACGACCTATGTGACTTTGGCAGGACATTTTAGCGCTTACTTTTGAGCTAGTGGGCTAAGATTTTAAACAAACGATCGATGGGAATCCAGCTTTCAGGGGAGGCCTCCCCCGAGTCTCTGGTACGGCTGTGGGGCCGAGCGGCAAGCGTTAAAGCACTCAGTTTCGCTCGAGGACCATGACGACCGATTTGACTTCGGCACAACTTTAGGTCACTTACTTTCAGCCAAGCGGGCTAGGAATTCACACAGACAAGCCTTGGGAATCCAGCTTTCAAGGGAGGCCTCTTCCAAGCCTCTCAGAGGTCGTGGGGCCGAACGGCGAGCGTCAAAGCACTCAGTTTCGCTCAAGTAGTAGGCTTTTATTGACTAAATTGTAACATGACGACCTATGTGACTTTGGCAGGACTTTTTAGCGCTTACTTTTGAGCTAGTGGGCTAAGATTTGAAACAAACGATTGGTGGGAATCCGGCTTTCAGGGGAGGCCTCCCCCGAGTCTCTGGACGGCTGTGGGGGCGAACGGCGAGCGTTAAAGCACTCAGTTTCGCTCAAGTACCATGACGACCGATTTGACTTCGGCACGACTTTAGGTCGCTTAATTTCTGCCTAGCGGGCTAGGAATTTACACAGACAAGCCGTGGGAATCCAGCTTACAAGGGCGGCCTCTTCCAAGCCTCTAGGAGCTCGTGGGGCCGAACGGCGAGCGTCGAAGCACTCGGTTTCACTCCAGTAGTAGGCCTTTATTGACTAAATTGTAACATGACGACCTATGTGATTTGGCAGGACGTTTTAGCGCCTACTTTTCAGCTATTGGGCTAAGATTTGAAACAAACGATCGGTGGGAAGCCAGCTTTCAGGGAGGCCTCTTCCAAGCCTCTCGGAGCTCGTGAGGCCGAACGGCGAGCGTCAAAGCACTCGGTTTTGCCCCAGTAGTAGGCTTTTATTGACTAAATTGTAACATGACGACCTATGTGACTTTGGCAGGACTTTTTAGCGCTTACTTTTGAGTTAGTGGGCTAAGAGTTGAAACAAACGATCGGTGGGAATCCAGCTTTCAGGGGAGGCCTCCCCCGAGTCTCTGGACGGCTGTGGGGGCGAACGGCGAGCGTCAAAGCACTCGGTTTCGCTCCAGTAGTAGGCCTTTATTGACTAAATTTTAACATGACAACCTATGTGACTTTGGGAGGACTTTTTAGCGCTTACTTTTGACCTAGTGCGCTAAGATTTGAAACAAACGATCGGTGGGAATCCAGCTTTCAGGGGAGTCCTCCCCCGAGTCTCTGGAAGGCTGTGGGGCCGAGCGGCGAGCGTTAAAGGACTCATTTTCGCTCAAGTAGTCGGCTTTTATTGACTAAATTGTAACATGACGACCTATGTGACTTTGGCAGGACTTTTTAGCGCTTACTTTTGAGCTAGTGGGCTAAGATTTGAAACAAACGATCGGTGGGAATCCAGCTTTCAGGGGAGGCCTCCCCCGAGTCTCTGGACAGCTGTGGGGTCGATCGGCGAGCGTTAAAGCACTCAGTTTCGGTCCAGTCGGAGGCCTTTATTGACTAAATTGTAACATGACGACCTATGTGATTTTGGCAGGACATTTTAGCGCCTACTTTTCAGCTACTGGGCTAAGATTTGAAACAAACGATCGGTCGGCAGCCAGCTTTCAGGGGAGGCCTCTTCCAAGCCTCTCGGAGGTCGTGGGCCCGAACGGCGAGCGTCAAAGCATTCGGTTTCGCTCCAGTAGTAGGCCTTTATTGACTAAATTGTAACATGACAACCTATGTGACTTTGGGAGGACTTTTTAGCGCTTACTTTTGACCTAGTGCGCTAAGATTTGAAACAAACGATCGGTGGGAATCCAGCTTTCAGGGGAGTCCACCCCCGAGTCTCTGGAAGATCTGTGGGGCCGAGCGGCGAGCGTTAAAGCACTCAGTTTCTTTCAAGTACCATGACGACCGATTTGACTTCGGCACGACTTTAGGTCGCTTAATTTCTGCCTAGCGGGCTAGGAATTTACACAGACAAGCCTTGGGAATCCAGCTTTAAAGGGAGGCCTCTTCCAAGTTTCTCGGAGCTTGTGAGGCCGAACGGCGAGCGTCAAAGCACTCTGTTTCGCTCCAGTAGTAGGCTTTTATTGACTAAATTGTAGCATGACGACCTATGTGACTTTGGCAGGACTTTTTAGGGCTTACTTTTGAGCTAGTGGGCTAAGATTTGAAACAAACGATCGGTGGGAATCCAGCTTTCAGGGGAGGCCTCCCCCGAGTCTCTGGACGGCTGTGGGGGCGAACGCCGAGCGTCAAAGCACTCGGTTTCGCTCCAGTAGTAGACCTTTATTGACTAAATTGTAGCATGACAACCTATGTGACTTTGGGAGGACTTTTTAGCGCTTACTTTTGACCTAGTGTGCTAAGATTTGAAACAGACGATCGGTGGGAATCCAGCTTTCAGGGGAGTCCTCCCCCGAGTCTCTGGAAGGCTGTGGGGCCGAGCGGCGAGCGTTAAAGCACTCAGTTTCGCTCAAGTAGTAGGCTTTTATTGACTAAATTGTAACATGACGACCTATGTGACTTTGGCAGGACTTTTTAGCGCTTACTTTTGACCTAGTGCGCTAAGATTTGAAACAAACGATCGGTGGGAATCCAGCTTTCAGGGGAGGCCTCCCCCGAGTCTCTGGACGGCTGTGGGGCCGAGCGGCGAGCGTAATAGCACTCAGTTTCGCTCAAGTACCATGACGACCGATTTGACTTCGGCACAACTTTAGGTCGCTTAATTTCAGCCGAGCGGGCTAGGAATTCACACAGACAAGCCTTGGGAATCCAGCTTTCAAGGGAGGCCTCTTCCAAGCCTCTAGGAGCTCGTGGGGCCGAACGGCGAGCGTCAAAGCACTCGGTTTCTCTCCAGTAGTAGGCCTTTATTGAGTAAATTGTAACATAATGACCTATGTGAATTTGGCAGGACGTTTTAGCGCCTACTTTTGAGCTAGTGGGCTGAGATTTAAAACAAACGATCGGTGGGAATCCAGCTTTCAGGGGAGGCCTCCCCCGAGTCTCTGGACGGCTGTGGAGCCGAGCGGCGAGCGTAATAGCACTCAGTTTCGCTCGAGTACCATGACGACCGATTTGACTTAGGCACAACTTTAGGTCGCTTAATTTCAGCCGAGCGGGCTAGGAATTCACACAGACAAGCCTTGGGAATACAGCTTTCAAGGGAGGCCTCTTCCAAACCTCTCGGAGCTTGTGGGGCCGAACGACGAGCGTCGAAGCACTCGGTTTCGCTCCAGTAGTAGGCCTTTATTGACTAAATTGTAACATGACAACCTATGTGATTTTGGCAGGACTTTTTAGCGCCTACTTTTGAACTAGTGGGCTAAGATTTGAAACAAACGATCGGTGGGAATCCAGCTTTCAGGGGAGGCCTCTCCCGAGTCTCTGGACGGCTGTGGGGCCGAACGGCGAGCGTCAAAGCATTCGGTTTCGCTCCAGTAGTAGGCCTTTATTGACTAAATTGTAACATGACGACCTATGTGACTTTGGCAGGACTTTTTAGCGCCTACTTTTCAGCTACTGGGCTAAGATTTGAAACAAACGATCGGTGGGAATCCAGCTTTCAGGGGAGGCCTCCCCCGAGTCTCTGCACGGCTGTGGGGCCGAGCGGCGAGCGTTAAAGCACTCAGTTTCGGTCCAGTCGGAGGCCTTTTTTGACTAAATTGTAACATGACGACCTATGTGATTTTGGCAGGACTTTTTAGCGCCTACTTTTCAGCTATTGGGCTAAGATTGGAAACAAACGATCGGTGGGAAGCCAGCGTTCAGGGGAGGCCTCTTCCAAGCCTCTCGGAGGTCGTGGGGCCGAACGGCGAGCGTCAAAGCACTCGGTTTCGCTCCAGTAGTCGGCCTTTATTGAGTAAATTGTAACATGACGACCTATGTGATTTTGGCAGGACCTTTTAGTGCCTACTTCTCAGCTACTGGGCTAAGATTTGAAACAAACGATCGTTGGGAATCCAGCTTTCAGGGGAGGCCTCCCCCGAGTCTCTGGACGGCTGTGGGGCCGAGCGGCGAGCGTAATAGCACTCAGTTTCGCTCAAGTACCATGACGACCGATTTGATTTCGGCACGACTTTAGGTCACTTAATTTCAGCCTAGCGGGCTAGGGATTCACACAGACAATCCTTGGGAATCCAGCTTTCAGGGGAGGCCTCTTCCAAGCCTCTCAGAGGTCATGGGGCCGAACGGCGAGCGTCAATGCACTCTGTTTCGCTCCTGTAGTAGGCCTTTATTCACTAAATTGTAACATGACGACCTATGTGACTTTGGCAGGACATTTTAGCGCTTACTTTTGAGCTAGTGGGCTAAGATTTGAAATAAATGATCGGTGGGAATCCAGCTTTCAGGGGACGCCTCCCCCGAGTCTCTGGACGGCTGTGGTCCAGAGTGGCGAGCGTTAAAGCACTCAGTTTCGGTCCAGTAGTAGGCCTTTATTGACTAAATTGTAACATGACGACCTATGTGATTTTGGCAGGACTTTTTAGCGCCTACTTTTTAGTTACTTGGCGAAGATTTGAAACAAACGATCGGTGGGAATCCAGCTTTCAGGGGAGGCCTCTTCCAAGCCTCTCGGAGGTCGTGGGGCCGAACGGCGAGCGTCATAGCACTCGGTTTCTCTCCAGTAGTAGGCCTTTATTGACTAAATTGTAACATGACGACCTATGTGACTTTGGCAAGACTTTTTAGCGCCTACGTTTGACCTAGTGGGCTAAGATTTGAAACAAACGATCGGAGGGAATCCAGCTTTCAGGGAAGTCCTCCCCCGAGTCTCTGGACGGCTGTGGGGCCGAGCGGCGAGCGTTAAAGCTCTCAGTTTCGCTCGAGTACCATGACGACCGATTTGACTTCGGCACGACTTTAGGTCGCTTAATTTCAGCCTAACGGGCTAGGAATTCACACAGACAATCCTTGGGAATCCAGCTTTCAGGGGAGGCCTCCCGCGAGTCTCTGGACAGCTGTGGGGTCGAACGGCGAGCGTCAAAGCACTCGGTTTCTCTCCAGTAGTAGGCCTTTATTGACTGAATTGTAACATGACGACCTATGTGATTTTGGCAGGACTTTTTAGCGCTTACTTTTGAGCTAGTGAGCTAAGATTTGAAACAAACGATCGGTGGGAATCCAGCTTTCAGGGGAGGCCTCCCGCGAGTCTCTGGACGGCTGTGGGGCCGAACGGCGAGCGTCAAGGCACTCGGATTCTCTCCAGTAGTTGGCCTTTATTGAGTAAATTGGAACATGACGACCTATGTGATTTTGGCAGGACTTTTTAGCGCCTACTTTTCAGCTACTGGGCTAAGATTTGAAACAAACGATCGGTGGGAATCCAGCTTTTAGGGGAGGCCTCTTCCAAGCCTCTCAGAGGTCGTGGGGCCGAACGGCGAGCGTCAAAGCAGTCGGTTTCTCTCCAGTATTTGGCCTTTATTGACTAAATTGTAACATGACGCCCTATGTTATTTTGGCAGGACTTTTTAGCGCTTACGTTTGAGCTAGTGGGATAAGATTTAAAACAAACGATCGGTGGGAATCCAGCTTTCAGGGGAGGCCTCCCCCGAGTCTCTGGACGGCTGTGGAGCCGAGCGGCGAGCGTAATAGCACTCAATTTCGCTCGAGTACCATGACGACCGATTTGACTTAGGCACAACTTTAGGTCGCTTAATTTCAGCCGAGCGGGCTAGGAATTCACACAGACAAGCCTTGGGAATACAGCTTTCAAGGGAGGCCTCTTCCAAACCTCTCGGAGCTCGTGGGGCCGAACGACGAGCGTCGAAGCACTCGGTTTCGCTCCAGTAGTAGGCCTTTATTGACTAAATTGTAACATGACAACCTATGTGATTTTGGCAGGACTTTTTAGCGCCTACTTTTGAACTAGTGGGCTAAGATTTGAAACAAACGATCGGTGGGAATCCAGCTTTCAGGGGAGGCCTCTCCCGAGTCTCTGGACGGCTGTGGGGCCGAACGGCGAGCGTCAAAGCATTCGGTTTCGCTCCAGTAGTAGGCCTTTATTGACTAAATTGTAACATGACGACCTATGTGACTTTGGCAGGACTTTTTAGCGCCTACTTTTCAGCTACTGGGCTAAGATTTGAAACAAACGATCGGTGGGAATCCAGCTTTCAGGGGAGGCCTCCCCCGAGTCTCTGCACGGCTCGTGGGGCCGAACGACGAGCGTCGAAGCACTCGGTTTCGCTCCAGTAGTAGGCTTTTATTGACTAAATTGTAGCATGACGACCTATGTGACTTTGGCAGGACTTTTTAGGGCTTACTTTTGAGCTAGTGGGCTAAGATTTGAAACAAACGATCGGTGGGAATCCAGCTTTCAGGGGAGGCCTCCCCCGAGTCTCTGGACGGCTGTGGGGGCGAACGCCGAGCGTCAAAGCACTCGGTTTCGCTCCAGTAGTAGACCTTTATTGACTAAATTGTAGCATGACAACCTATGTGACTTTGGGAGGACTTTTTAGCGCTTACTTTTGACCTAGTGTGCTAAGATTTGAAACAGACGATCGGTGGGAATCCAGCTTTCAGGGGAGTCCTCCCCCGAGTCTCTGGAAGGCTGTGGGGCCGAGCGGCGAGCGTTAAAGCACTCAGTTTCGCTCAAGTAGTAGGCTTTTATTGACTAAATTGTAACATGACGACCTATGTGACTTTGGCAGGACTTTTTAGCGCTTACTTTTGACCTAGTGCGCTAAGATTTGAAACAAACGATCGGTGGGAATCCAGCTTTCAGGGGAGGCCTCCCCCGAGTCTCTGGACGGCTGTGGGGCCGAGCGGCGAGCGTAATAGCACTCAGTTTCGCTCAAGTACCATGACGACCGATTTGACTTCGGCACAACTTTAGGTCGCTTAATTTCAGCCGAGCGGGCTAGGAATTCACACAGACAAGCCTTGGGAATCCAGCTTTCAAGGGAGGCCTCTTCCAAGCCTCTAGGAGCTCGTGGGGCCGAACGGCGAGCGTCAAAGCACTCGGTTTCTCTCCAGTAGTAGGCCTTTATTGAGTAAATTGTAACATAATGACCTATGTGAATTTGGCAGGACGTTTTAGCGCCTACTTTTGAGCTAGTGGGCTGAGATTTGAAACAAACGATCGGTGGGAATCCAGCTTTCCGGGGATGCCTCCCCCGAGTCTCTGGACAGCTGTGGGGCCGAACGGCGAGCGTCAAAGCAGTCGGTTTCTCTCCAGTATTTGGCCTTTATTGACTAAATTGTAACATGACGCCCTATGTTATTTTGGCAGGACTTTTTAGCGCTTACGTTTGAGCTAGTGGGATAAGATTTAAAACAAACGATCGGTGGGAATCCAGCTTTCAGGGGAGGCCTCCCCCGAGTCTCTGGACGGCTGTGGAGCCGAGCGGCGAGCGTAATAGCACTCAGTTTCGCTCGAGTACCATGACGACCGATTTGACTTAGGCACAACTTTAGGTCGCTTAATTTCAGCCGAGCGGGCTAGGAATTCACACAGACAAGCCTTGGGAATACAGCTTTCAAGGGAGGCCTCTTCCAAACCTCTCGGAGCTCGTGGGGCCGAACGACGAGCGTCGAAGCACTCGGTTTCGCTCCAGTAGTAGGCCTTTTTTGACTAAATTGTAACATGACGACCTATGTGATTTTGGCAGGACTTTTTAGCGCCTACTTTTCAGCTATTGGGCTAAGATTGGAAACAAACGATCGGTGGGAAGCCAGCTTTCAGGGAGGCCTCTTCTAAGCCTCTCGGAGGTCGTGGGCCCGAACGGCGAGCGTCAAAGCACTCCGTTTCGCTCCAGTAGTAGGCCTTTATTGACTAAATTGTAACATGACAACCTATGTGACTTTGGGAGGACTTTTTAGCGCTTACTTTTGACCTAGTGCGCTAAGATTTGAAACAAACGATCGGTGGGAATCCAGCTTTCAGGGGAGTCCTCCCCCGAGTCTCTGGACGGCTGTGGGGCCGAGCGGCGAGCGTTAAAGCACTCAGTTTCGGTCCAGTCGGAGGCCTTTATTGACTAAATTGTAACATGACGACCTATGTGATTTGGCAGGACGTTTTAGCGCCTACTTTTCAGCTATTGGGCTAAGATTTGAAACAAACGATCGGTGGGAAGCCAGCTTTCAGGGAGGCCTCTTCCAAGCCTCTCGGAGCTCGTGAGGCCGAACGGCGAGCGTCAAAGCACTCGGTTTTGCCCCAGTAGTAGGCTTTTATTGACTAAATTGTAACATGACGACCTATGTGACTTTGGCAGGACTTTTTAGCGCTTACTTTTGAGTTAGTGGGCTAAGAGTTGAAACAAACGATCGGTGGGAATCCAGCTTTCAGGGGAGGCCTCCCCCGAGTCTCTGGACGGCTGTGGGGGCGAACGGCGAGCGTCAAAGCACTCGGTTTCGCTCCAGTAGTAGGCCTTTATTGACTAAATTGTAACATGACAACCTATGTGACTTTGGGAGGACTTTTTAGCGCTTACTTTTGACCTAGTGCGCTAAGATTTGAAACAAACGATCGGTGGGAATCCAGCTTTCAGGGGAGTCCTCCCCCGAGTCTCTGGAAGGCTGTGGGGCCGAGCGGCGAGCGTTAAAGGACTCATTTTCGCTCAAGTAGTCGGCTTTTATTGACTAAATTGTAACATGACGACCTATGTGACTTTGGCAGGACTTTTTAGCGCTTACTTTTGAGCTAGTGGGCTAAGATTTGAAACAAACGATCGGTGGGAATCCAGCTTTCAGGGGAGGCCTCCCCCGAGTCTCTGGACAGCTGTGGGGTCGATCGGCGAGCGTTAAAGCACTCAGTTTCGGTCCTTTCGGAGGCCTTTATTGACTAAATTGTAACATGACGACCTATGTGATTTTGGCAGGACATTTTAGCGCCTACTTTTCAGCTACTGGGCTAAGATTTGAAACAAACGATCGGTCGGCAGCCAGCTTTCAGGGGAGGCCTCTTCCAAGCCTCTCGGAGGTCGTGGGCCCGAACGGCGAGCGTCAAAGCATTCGGTTTCGCTCCAGTAGTAGGCCTTTATTGACTAAATTGTAACATGACAACCTATGTGACTTTGGGAGGACTTTTTAGCGCTTACTTTTGACCTAGTGCGCTAAGATTTGAAACAAACGATCGGTGGGAATCCAGCTTTCAGGGGAGTCCACCCCCGAGTCTCTGGAAGATCTGTGGGGCCGAGCGGCGAGCGTTAAAGCACTCAGTTTCTTTCAAGTACCATGACGACCGATTTGACTTCGGCACGACTTTAGGTCGCTTAATTTCTGCCTAGCGGGCTAGGAATTTACACAGACAAGCCTTGGGAATCCAGCTTTAAAGGGAGGCCTCTTCCAAGCCTCTCGGAGCTTGTGAGGCCGAACGGCGAGCGTCAAAGCACTCTGTTTCGCTCCAGTAGTAGGCTTTTATTGACTAAATTGTAGCATGACGACCTATGTGACTTTGGCAGGACTTTTTAGGGCTTACTTTTGAGCTAGTGGGCTAAGATTTGAAACAAACGATCGGTGGGAATCCAGCTTTCAGGGGAGGCCTCCCCCGAGTCTCTGGACGGCTGTGGGGGCGAACGCCGAGCGTCAAAGCACTCGGTTTCGCTCCAGTAGTAGACCTTTATTGACTAAATTGTAGCATGACAACCTATGTGACTTTGGGAGGACTTTTTAGCGCTTACTTTTGACCTAGTGTGCTAAGATTTGAAACAGACGATCGGTGGGAATCCAGCTTTCAGGGGAGTCCTCCCCCGAGTCTCTGGAAGGCTGTGGGGCCGAGCGGCGAGCGTTAAAGCACTCAGTTTCGCTCAAGTAGTAGGCTTTTATTGACTAAATTGTAACATGACGACCTATGTGACTTTGGCAGGACTTTTTAGCGCTTACTTTTGACCTAGTGCGCTAAGATTTGAAACAAACGATCGGTGGGAATCCAGCTTTCAGGGGAGGCCTCCCCCGAGTCTCTGGACGGCTGTGGGGCCGAGCGGCGAGCGTAATAGCACTCAGTTTCGCTCAAGTACCATGACGACCGATTTGACTTCGGCACAACTTTAGGTCGCTTAATTTCAGCCGAGCGGGCTAGGAATTCACACAGACAAGCCTTGGGAATCCAGCTTTCAAGGGAGGCCTCTTCCAAGCCTCTAGGAGCTCGTGGGGCCGAACGGCGAGCGTCAAAGCACTCGGTTTCTCTCCAGTAGTAGGCCTTTATTGAGTAAATTGTAACATAATGACCTATGTGAATTTGGCAGGACGTTTTAGCGCCTACTTTTGAGCTAGTGGGCTGAGATTTGAAACAAACGATCGGTGGGAATCCAGCTTTCCGGGGATGCCTCCCCCGAGTCTCTGGACAGCTGTGGGGCCGAACGGCGAGCGTCAAAGCAGTCGGTTTCTCTCCAGTATTTGGCCTTTATTGACTAAATTGTAACATGACGCCCTATGTTATTTTGGCAGGACTTTTTAGCGCTTACGTTTGAGCTAGTGGGATAAGATTTAAAACAAACGATCGGTGGGAATCCAGCTTTCAGGGGAGGCCTCCCCCGAGTCTCTGGACGGCTGTGGAGCCGAGCGGCGAGCGTAATAGCACTCAGTTTCGCTCGAGTACCATGACGACCGATTTGACTTAGGCACAACTTTAGGTCGCTTAATTTCAGCCGAGCGGGCTAGGAATTCACACAGACAAGCCTTGGGAATACAGCTTTCAAGGGAGGCCTCTTCCAAACCTCTCGGAGCTCGTGGGGCCGAACGACGAGCGTCGAAGCACTCGGTTTCGCTCCAGTAGTAGGCCTTTATTGACTAAATTGTAACATGACAACCTATGTGATTTTGGCAGGACTTTTTAGCGCCTACTTTTGAACTAGTGGGCTAAGATTTGAAACAAACGATCGGTGGGAATCCAGCTTTCAGGGGAGGCCTCTCCCGAGTCTCTGGACGGCTGTGGGGCCGAACAGCGAGCGTCAAAGCATTCGGTTTCGCTCCAGTAGTAGGCCTTTATTGACTAAATTGTAACATGACGACCTATGTGACTTTGGCAGGACTTTTTAGCGCCTACTTTTCAGCTACTGGGCTAAGATTTGAAACAAACGATCGGTGGGAATCCAGCTTTCAGGGGAGGCCTCCCCCGAGTCTCTGCACGGCTGTGGGGCCGAGCGGCGAGCGTTAAAGCACTCAGTTTCGGTCCAGTCGGAGGCCTTTTTTGACTAAATTGTAACATGACGACCTATGTGATTTTGGCAGGACTTTTTAGCGCCTACTTTTCAGCTATTGGGCTAAGATTGGAAACAAACGATCGGTGGGAAGCCAGCTTTCAGGGAGGCCTCTTCTAAGCCTCTCGGAGGTCGTGGGCCCGAACGGCGAGCGTCAAAGCACTCCGTTTCGCTCCAGTAGTAGGCCTTTATTGACTAAATTGTAACATGACAACCTATGTGACTTTGGGAGGACTTTTTAGCGCTTACTTTTGACCTAGTGCGCTAAGATTTGAAACAAACGATCGGTGGGAATCCAGCTTTCAGGGGAGTCCTCCCCCGAGTCTCTGGACGGCTGTGGGGCCGAGCGGCGAGCGTTAAAGCACTCAGTTTCGGTCCAGTCGGAGGCCTTTATTGACTAAATTGTAACATGACGACCTATGTGATTTGGCAGGACGTTTTAGCGCCTACTTTTCAGCTATTGGGCTAAGATTTGAAACAAACGATCGGTCGGCAGCCAGCTTTCAGGGGAGGCCTCTTCCAAGCCTCTCGGAGGTCGTGGGCCCGAACGGCGAGCGTCAAAGCATTCGGTTTCACTCCAGTAGTAGGCCTTTATTGACTAAATTGTAACATGACAACCTATGTGACTTTGGGAGGACTTTTTAGCGCTTACTTTTGACCTAGTGCGCTAAGATTTGAAACAAACGATCGGTGGGAATCCAGCTTTCAGGGGAGTCCACCCCCGAGTCTCTGGAAGATCTGTGGGGCCGAGCGGCGAGCGTTAAAGCACTCAGTTTCTTTCAAGTACCATGACGACCGATTTGACTTCGGCACGACTTTAGGTCGCTTAATTTCTGCCTAGCGGGCTAGGAATTTACACAGACAAGCCTTGGGAATCCAGCTTTAAAGGGAGGCCTCTTCCAAGCCTCTCGGAGCTTGTGAGGCCGAACGGCGAGCGTCAAAGCACTCTGTTTCGCTCCAGTAGTAGGCTTTTATTGACTAAATTGTAGCATGACGACCTATGTGACTTTGGCAGGACTTTTTAGGGCTTACTTTTGAGCTAGTGGGCTAAGATTTGAAACAAACGATCGGTGGGAATCCAGCTTTCAGGGGAGGCCTCCCCCGAGTCTCTGGACGGCTGTGGGGGCGAACGCCGAGCGTCAAAGCACTCGGTTTCGCTCCAGTAGTAGACCTTTATTGACTAAATTGTAGCATGACAACCTATGTGACTTTGGGAGGACTTTTTAGCGCTTACTTTTGACCTAGTGTGCTAAGATTTGAAACAGACGATCGGTGGGAATCCAGCTTTCAGGGGAGTCCTCCCCCGAGTCTCTGGAAGGCTGTGGGGCCGAGCGGCGAGCGTTAAAGCACTCAGTTTCGCTCAAGTAGTAGGCTTTTATTGACTAAATTGTAACATGACGACCTATGTGACTTTGGCAGGACTTTTTAGCGCTTACTTTTGACCTAGTGCGCTAAGATTTGAAACAAACGATCGGTGGGAATCCAGCTTTCAGGGGAGGCCTCCCCCGAGTCTCTGGACGGCTGTGGGGCCGAGCGGCGAGCGTAATAGCACTCAGTTTCGCTCAAGTACCATGACGACCGATTTGACTTCGGCACAACTTTAGGTCGCTTAATTTCAGCCGAGCGGGCTAGGAATTCACACAGACAAGCCTTGGGAATCCAGCTTTCAAGGGAGGCCTCTTCCAAGCCTCTAGGAGCTCGTGGGGCCGAACTGGCGAGCGTCAAAGCACTCGGTTTCTCTCCAGTAGTAGGCCTTTATTGAGTAAATTGTAACATAATGACCTATGTGAATTTGGCAGGACGTTTTAGCGCCTACTTTTGAGCTAGTGGGCTGAGATTTGAAACAAACGATCGGTGGGAATCCAGCTTTCCGGGGATGCCTCCCCCGAGTCTCTGGACAGCTGTGGGGCCGAACGGCGAGCGTCAAAGCAGTCGGTTTCTCTCCAGTATTTGGCCTTTATTGACTAAATTGTAACATGACGCCCTATGTTATTTTGGCAGGACTTTTTAGCGCTTACGTTTGAGCTAGTGGGATAAGATTTAAAACAAACGATCGGTGGGAATCCAGCTTTCAGGGGAGGCCTCCCCCGAGTCTCTGGACGGCTGTGGAGCCGAGCGGCGAGCGTAATAGCACTCAGTTTCGCTCGAGTACCATGACGACCGATTTGACTTAGGCACAACTTTAGGTCGCTTAATTTCAGCCGAGCGGGCTAGGAATTCACACAGACAAGCCTTGGGAATACAGCTTTCAAGGGAGGCCTCTTCCAAACCTCTCGGAGCTCGTGGGGCCGAACGACGAGCGTCGAAGCACTCGGTTTCGCTCCAGTAGTAGGCCTTTATTGACTAAATTGTAACATGACAACCTATGTGATTTTGGCAGGACTTTTTAGCGCCTACTTTTGAACTAGTGGGCTAAGATTTGAAACAAACGATCGGTGGGAATCCAGCTTTCAGGGGAGGCCTCTCCCGAGTCTCTGGACGGCTGTGGGGCCGAACGGCGAGCGTCAAAGCATTCGGTTTCGCTCCAGTAGTAGGCCTTTATTGACTAAATTGTAACATGACGACCTATGTGACTTTGGCAGGACTTTTTAGCGCCTACTTTTCAGCTACTGGGCTAAGATTTGAAACAAACGATCGGTGGGAATCCAGCTTTCAGGGGAGGCCTCCCCCGAGTCTCTGGACAGCTGTGGGGTCGATCGGCGAGCGTTAAAGCACTCAGTTTCGGTCCTTTCGGAGGCCTTTATTGACTAAATTGTAACATGACGACCTATGTGATTTTGGCAGGACATTTTAGCGCCTACTTTTCAGCTACTGGGCTAAGATTTGAAACAAACGATCGGTCGGCAGCCAGCTTTCAGGGGAGGCCTCTCCCGAGTCTCTGGACGGCTGTGGGGCCGAACGGCGAGCGTCAAAGCATTCGGTTTCGCTCCAGTAGTAGGCCTTTATTGACTAAATTGTAACATGACGACCTATGTGACTTTGGCAGGACTTTTTAGCGCCTACTTTTCAGCTACTGGGCTAAGATTTGAAACAAACGATCGGTGGGAATCCAGCTTTCAGGGGAGGCCTCCCCCGAGTCTCTGCACGGCTGTGGGGCCGAGCGGCGAGCGTTAAAGCACTCAGTTTCGGTCCAGTCGGAGGCCTTTTTTGACTAAATTGTAACATGACGACCTATGTGATTTTGGCAGGACTTTTTAGCGCCTACTTTTCAGCTATTGGGCTAAGATTGGAAACAAACGATCGGTGGGAAGCCAGCTTTCAGGGAGGCCTCTTCTAAGCCTCTCGGAGGTCGTGGGCCCGAACGGCGAGCGTCAAAGCACTCCGTTTCGCTCCAGTAGTAGGCCTTTATTGACTAAATTGTAACATGACAACCTATATGACTTTGGGAGGACTTTTTAGCGCTTACTTTTGACCTAGTGCGCTAAGATTTGAAACAAACGATCGGTGGGAATCCAGCTTTCAGGGGAGTCCTCCCCCGAGTCTCTGGACGGCTGTGGGGCCGAGCGGCGAGCGTTAAAGCACTCCGTTTCGGTCCAGTCGGAGGCCTTTATTGACTAAATTGTAACATGACGACCTATGTGATTTGGCAGGACGTTTTAGCGCCTACTTTTCAGCTATTGGGCTAAGATTTGAAACAAACGATCGGTGGGAAGCCAGCTTTCAGGGAGGCCTCTTCCAAGCCTCTCGGAGCTCGTGAGGCCGAACGGCGAGCGTCAAAGCACTCGGTTTTGCCCCAGTAGTAGGCTTTTATTGACTAAATTGTAACATGACGACCTATGTGACTTTGGCAGGACTTTTTAGCGCTTACTTTTGAGTTAGTGGGCTAAGAGTTGAAACAAACGATCGGTGGGAATCCAGCTTTCAGGGGAGGCCTCCCCCGAGTCTCTGGACGGCTGTGGGGGCGAACGGCGAGCGTCAAAGCACTCGGTTTCGCTCCAGTAGTAGGCCTTTATTGACTAAATTGTAACATGACAACCTATGTGACTTTGGGAGGACTTTTTAGCGCTTACTTTTGACCTAGTGCGCTAAGATTTGAAACAAACGATCGGTGGGAATCCAGCTTTCAGGGGAGTCCTCCCCCGAGTCTCTGGAAGGCTGTGGGGCCGAGCGGCGAGCGTTAAAGGACTCATTTTCGCTCAAGTAGTCGGCTTTTATTGACTAAATTGTAACATGACGACCTATGTGACTTTGGCAGGACTTTTTAGCGCTTACTTTTGAGCTAGTGGGCTAAGATTTGAAACAAACGATCGGTGGGAATCCAGCTTTCAGGGGAGGCCTCCCCCGAGTCTCTGGACAGCTGTGGGGTCGATCGGCGAGCGTTAAAGCACTCAGTTTCGGTCCTTTCGGAGGCCTTTATTGACTAAATTGTAACATGACGACCTATGTGATTTTGGCAGGACATTTTAGCGCCTACTTTTCAGCTACTGGGCTAAGATTTGAAACAAACGATCGGTCGGCAGCCAGCTTTCAGGGGAGGCCTCTTCCAAGCCTCTCGGAGGTCGTGGGCCCGAACGGCGAGCGTCAAAGCATTCGGTTTCGCTCCAGTAGTAGGCCTTTATTGACTAAATTGTAACATGACAACCTATGTGACTTTGGGAGGACTTTTTAGCGCTTACTTTTGACCTAGTGCGCTAAGATTTGAAACAAACGATCGGTGGGAATCCAGCTTTCAGGGGAGTCCACCCCCGAGTCTCTGGAAGATCTGTGGGGCCGAGCGGCGAGCGTTAAAGCACTCAGTTTCTTTCAAGTACCATGACGACCGATTTGACTTCGGCACGACTTTAGGTCGCTTAATTTCTGCCTAGCGGGCTAGGAATTTACACAGACAAGCCTTGGGAATCCAGCTTTAAAGGGAGGCCTCTTCCAAGCCTCTCGGAGCTTGTGAGGCCGAACGGCGAGCGTCAAAGCACTCTGTTTCGCTCCAGTAGTAGGCTTTTATTGACTAAATTGTAGCATGACGACCTATGTGACTTTGGCAGGACTTTTTAGGGCTTACTTTTGAGCTAGTGGGCTAAGATTTGAAACAAACGATCGGTGGGAATCCAGCTTTCATGGGAGGCCTCCCCCGAGTCTCTGGACGGCTGTGGGGGCGAACGCCGAGCGTCAAAGCACTCTGTTTCGCTCCAGTAGTAGACCTTTATTGACTAAATTGTAGCATGACAACCTATGTGACTTTGGGAGGACTTTTTAGCGCTTACTTTTGACCTAGTGCGCTAAGATTTGAAACAGACGATCGGTGGGAATCCAGCTTTCAGGGGAGTCCTCCCCCGAGTCTCTGGAAGGCTGTGGGGCCGAGCGGCGAGCGTTAAAGCACTCAGTTTCGCTGAAGTAGTAGGCTTTTATTGACTAAATTGTAACATGACGACCTATGTGACTTTGGCAGGACTTTTTAGCGCTTACTTTTGACCTAGTGCGTTAAGATTTGAAACAAACGATCGGTGGGAATCCAGCTTTCAGGGGAGGCCTCCCCCGAGTCTCTGGACGGCTGTGGGGCCGAGCGGCGAGCGTAATAGCACTCAGTTTCGCTCAAGTACCATGACGACCGATTTGACTTCGGCACAACTTTAGGTCGCTTAATTTCAGCCGAGCGGGCTAGGAATTCACACAGACAAGCCTTGGGAATCCAGCTTTCAAGGGAGGCCTCTTCCAAGCCTCTAGGAGCTCGTGGTGCCGAACGGCGAGCGTCAAAGCACTCGGTTTCTCTCCAGTAGTAGGCCTTTATTGAGTAAATTGTAACATAATGACCTATGTGAATTTGGCAGGACGTTTTAGCGCCTACTTTTGAGCTAGTGGGCTGAGATTTGAAACAAACGATCGGTGGGAATCCAGCTTTCCGGGGATGCCTCCCCCGAGTCTCTGGACAGCTGTGGGGCCGAACGGCGAGCGTCAAAGCAGTCGGTTTCTCTCCAGTATTTGGCCTTTATTGACTAAATTGTAACATGACGCCCTATGTTATTTTGGCAGGACTTTTTAGCGCTTACGTTTGAGCTAGTGGGATAAGATTTAAAACAAACGATCGGTGGGAATCCAGCTTTCAGGGGAGGCCTCCCCCGAGTCTCTGGACGGCTGTGGAGCCGAGCGGCGAGCGTAATAGCACTCAGTTTCGCTCGAGTACCATGACGACCGATTTGACTTAGGCACAACTTTAGGTCGTTTAATTTCAGCCGAGCGGGCTAGGAATTCACACAGACAAGCCTTGGGAATACAGCTTTCAAGGGAGGCCTCTTCCAAACCTCTCGGAGCTCGTGGGGCCGAACGACGAGCGTCGAAGCACTCGGTTTCGCTCCAGTAGTAGGCCTTTATTGACTAAATTGTAACATGACAACCTATGTGACTTTGGCAGGACTTTTTAGCGCCTACTTTTGAACTAGTGGGCTAAGATTTGAAACAAACGATCGGTGGGAATCCAGCTTTCAGGGGAGGCCTCTCCCGAGTCTCTGGACGGCTGTGGGGCCGAACGGCGAGCGTCAAAGCATTCGGTTTCGCTCCAGTAGTAGGCCTTTATTGACTAAATTGTAACATGACGACCTATGTGATTTTGGCAGGACTTTTTAGCGCCTACTTTTGAGCTAGTGGGCAAAGATTTGAAACAAACGATCATGGGAATCCAGCTTTCAGGGGAGGCCTCCCCCTAGTCTCTGGACGGCTGTGGGGCCGAGCGGCGAGCGTTAAAGCACTCAGTTTCGGTCCAGTCGGAGGCCTTTTTTGACTAAATTGTAACATGACGACCTATGTGATTTTGGCAGGACTTTTTAGCGCCTACTTTTGAGCTAGTGGGCAAAGATTTGAAACAAACGATCATGGGAATCCAGCTTTCAGGGGAGGCCACCCCCTAGTCTCTGGACGGCTGTGGGGCCGAGCGGCGAGCGTTAAAGCACTCAGTTTCGGTCCAGTCGGAGGCCTTTTTTGACTAAATTGTAACATGACGACCTATGTGATTTTGGCAGGACTTTTTAGCGCCTACTTTTCAGCTATTGGGCTAAGATTTGAAAAAACGATCGGTGGGAAGCCAGCTTTCAGGGAGGCCTCTTCTAAGCCTCCCGGAGGTCATGGGCCCGAACGGCGAGCGTCAAAGCACTCGGTTTCGCTCCAGTAGTAGGCCTTTATTGACTAAATTGTAACATGACAACCTATGTGACTTTGGGAGGACGTTTTAGCGCTTACTTTTGACCTAGTGCGCTAAGATTTGAAACAAACGATCGGTGGGAATCCAGCTTTCAGGGGAGTCCTCCCCCGAGTCTCTGGAAGGCTGTGGGGCCGAGCGGCGAGCGTTAAAGCACTCAGTTTCGGTCCAGTCGGAGGCCTTTATTGACTAAATTGTAACATGACGACCTATGTGATTTTGGCAGGACATTTTAGCGCCTACTTTTCAGCTACTGGGCTAAGATTTGAAACAAACGATCGGTCGGCAGCCAGCTTTCAGGGGAGGCCTCTTCCAAGCCTCTCGGAGGTCGTGGGCCCGAACGGCGAGCGTCAAAGCACTCGGTTTCGATCCAGTAGTAGGCCTTTATTGACTAAATTGTAACATGACAACCTATGTGACTTTGGCAGGACTTTTTAGCGCCTACTTTTGAACTAGTGGGCTAAGATTTGAAACAAACGATCGGTGGGAATCCAGCTTTCAGGGGAGGCCCCCCCCCCCCGAGTCTCTGGACGGCTGTGGGGCCGAGCGGCGAGCGTAATAGCACTCAGTTTCGCTCGAGTACCATGACGACCGATTTGACTTCGGCACGACTTTAGGTCGCTTAATTTCAGCCTAGCGGGCTAGGAATTCACACAGATAAGCCTTGGGAATCCAGCTTTCAAGGGAGGCCTCTTTCAAGCCTCTAGGAGCTTGTGAGGCCGAACGGCGAGCGTCAAAGCACTAGGTTTCGCTCCAGTAGTAGGCTTTTATTGACTAAATTGTAGCATGACGACCTATGTGACTTTGGCAGGACTTTTTAGCGCTTACTTTTGAGCTAGTCGGCTAGGATTTGAAACAAACGATCGGTGGGAATCCAGCTTTCAGGGGAGGCCTCCCCCGAGTCTCTGGACGGCTGTGGGGGCGAACGCCGAACGTCAAAGCACTCGGTTTCGCTCCAGTAGTAGGCCTTTATTGACTAAATTGTAGCATGACAACCTATGTGACTTTGGGAGGACTTTTTAGCGCTTACTTTTGACCTAGTGCGCTAAGATTTGAAACAAACGATCTGTGGGAATCCAGCTTTCAGGGGAGTCCTCCCCCGAGTCTCTGGAAGGCTGTGGGGCCGAGCGGCGAGCGTTAAAGCACTCAGTTTCGCTCAAGTAGTAGGCTTTTATTGACTAAATTGTAACATGACGACCTATGTGACTTTGGCAGGACTTTTTAGCGCTTACTTTTGAGCTAGTGGGCTAAGATTTGAAAAAAACGATTGGTGGGAATCCGGCTTTCAGGGGAGGCCTCCCCCGAGTCTCTGCACGGCTGTGGGGGCGAACGGCGAGCGTTAAAGCACTCAGTTTCGCTCAAGTACCATGACGACCGATTTGACTTCGGCACGACTTTAGGTCGCTTAATTTCTGCCTAGCGGGCTAGGAATTTACACAGACAAGCCTTGGGAATCCAGCTTTAAAGGGAGGCCTCTTCCAAGCCTCTCGGAGCTCGTGAGGCCGAACGGCGAGCGTCAAAGCACTCAGTTTCGCTCCAGTAGTAGGCTTTTATTGACTAAATTGTAACATGACGACCTATGTGACTTTGGCAGGACTTTTTAGCGCTTACTTTTGAGCTAGTGGGCTAAGATTTGAAACAAACGATCGGTGGGAATCCAGCTTTCAGGGGAGGCCTCCCCCGAGTCTCTGGACGGCTGTGGGGGCGAACGGCGAGCGTCAAAGCACTCGGTTTCTCTCCAGTAGTTGGCCATTATTAAGTAAATTGTAACATGACGACCTATGTGATTTTGGCAGGACATTTTAGCGCCTACTTTTCAGCTACTGGGCTAAGATTTGAAACAAACGATCGGTGGGAATCCAGCTTTCAGGGGAGGCCTCCCCCGAGTCTCTGGACGGCTGTGGGGCCGAGCGGCGAGCGTTAAAGCACTCAGTTTCGGTCCAGTCGGAGGCCTTTTTTGACTAAATTGTAACATGACGACCTATGTGATTTTGGCAGGACTTTTTTAGCGCCTACTTTTCAGCTATTGGGCTAAGATTTGAAACAAACGATCGGTGGGAAGCCAGCTTTCAGGGAGGCCTCTTCTAAGCCTCTCGGAGGTCGTGGGCCCGAACGGCGAGCGTCAAAGCACTCGGTTTCGCTCCAGTAGTAGGCCTTTATTGACTAAATTGTAACATGACAACCTATGTGACTTTGGGAGGACTTTTTAGCGCTTACTTTTGACCTAGTGCGCTAAGATTTGAAACAAACGATCGGTGGGAATCCAGCTTTCAGGGGAGTCCTCCCCCGAGTCTCTGGACGGCTGTGGGGCCGAGCGGCGAGCGTTAAAGCACTCAGTTTCGGTCCAGTCGGAGGCCTTTATTGACTAAATTGTAACATGACGACCTATGTGATTTTGGCAGGACGTTTTAGCGCCTACTTTTCAGCTATTGGGCTAAGATTTGAAACAAACGATCGGTGGGAAGCCAGCTTTCAGGGAGGCCTCTTCCAAGCCTCTCGGAGCTCGTGAGGCCGAACGGCGAGCGTCAAAGCACTCTGTTTCGCTCCAGTAGTAGGCTTTTATTGACTAAATTGTAACATGACGACATATGTGACTTTGGCAGGACTTTTTAGCGCTTACTTTTGAGTTAGTGGGCTAAGATTTGAAACAAACGATCGGTGGGAATCCAGCTTTCAGGGGAGGCCTCCCCCGAGTCTCTGGACGGCTGTGGGGGCGAACGGCGAGCGTCAAAGCACTCGGTTTCGCTCCAGTAGTAGGCCTTTATTGACTAAATTGTAACATGACAACCTATGTGACTTTGGGAGGACTTTTTACCGCTTACTTTTGACCTAGTGCGCTAAGATTTGAAACAAACGATCGGTGGGAATCCAGCTTTCAGGGGAGTCCTCCCCCGAGTCTCTGGAAGGCTGTGGGGCCGAGCGGCGAGCGTTAAAGCACTCAGTTTCGCTCAAGTACCATGACGACCGATTTGACTTCGGCACGACTTTAGGTCGCTTAATTTCTACCTAGCGGGCTAGGAATTTACACAGACAAGCCTTGGGAATCCAGTTTTAAAGGGAGGCCTCTTCCAAGCCTCTCGGAGCTCGTGAGGCCGAACGGCGAGCGTCAAAGCACTCGGTTTCGCTCCAGTAGTAGGCTTTTATTGACTAAATTGTAACATGACGACCTATGTGACTTTGGCAGGACTTTTTAGCGCTTAATTTTGAGCAAGTGGGCTAAGATTTGAAACAAAAGATCGGTGGGAATCCAGCTTTCAGGGGAGTCCTCCCCCGAGTCTCTGGACGGCTGTGGGGGCGAACGGCGAGCGTCAAAGCACTCGGTTTCTCTCCAGTAGTTGGCCTTTATTAAGTAAATTGTAACATGACGACCTATGTGATTTTGGCAGGACTTTTTAGCGCCTACTTTTCAGCTACTGGGCTAAGATTTGAAATAAACGATCGGTGGGAATCCAGCTTTCAGGGGAGGCCTCTTCCAAGCCTCTCAGAGGTCGTGGGGCCGAACGGCGAGCTTCAAAGCACTCGGTTTCGCTCCAGTAGTAGGCCTTTATTGACTAAATTGTAACATGACAACCTATGTGATTTTGGCAGGACTTTTTTGCGCCTACTTTTCAGCGACTGGGCTAAGATTTGAAACAAACGATCGGTGGGAATCCAGTTTTCAGGGGAGGCCTCCCCCGAGTCTCTGGACGGCTGTGGGGCCGAGCGGCGAGCGTTAAAGCACTCAGTTTCGCTCGAGTACCATGACGACCGATTGACTTCGGCACGACTTTAGTCGCTTAATTTCTGCCTAGCGGGCTAGGAAATCACACAGACAGGCCTTGGGAATCCAGCTTTCAGGGGAGGCCTCTTCTAAGACTCTCGGAGGTCGTGGACCAGAACGGCGAGCGTCAAAGCACTCTGTTTTGCTCCAGTAGTAGGCCTTTATTGAGTAAATTGTTTCATGACGACCTATGTGATTTTGGCAGGACTTTTTAGCGCCTACTTTTGAGCTAGTGGGCTAGGATTTAAAACAAACGATCGGTGGGAAGCCACCTTTCAGCGGAGACCTCTTCCAAGCCTCTCGGAGGTCGTGGGCCCGAACGGCGAGCGTCAAAGCACTCGGTTTCGCTCCAGTAGTAGGCTTTTATTGACTAAATTGTAACATGACGACCTATGTGACTTTGGCAGGACTTTGTAGCGCTTACTTTTGAGCTAGTGGGCTAAGATTTGAAACAAACGATCGGTGGGAATCCAGCTTTCAGGGGAGGCCTCCCCCGAGTCTCTGGACGGCTGTGGGGGCGAACGGCGAGCGTCAAAGCACTCGGTTTCTCTCCAGTAGTTGGCCTTTATTAAGTAAATTGTAACATGACGACCTATGTGATTTTGGCAGGACTTTTTAGCGCCTACTTTTCAGCTACTGGGCTAAGATTTGAAACTAACGATCGGTGGGAATCCAGCTTTCAGGGGAGGCCTCTTCCAAGCCTCTCAGAGGTCGTGGGGCCGAACGGCGAGCTTCAAAGCAGTCGGTTTCGCTCCAGTAGTAGGCCTGTATTGATTAAATTGTAACATGACGACCTATGTGACTTTGGCAGGACATTTTAGCGCCTACTTTTCAGTTACTGGGCAAAGATTTGAAACAAACAATCGGTGGGAATCCAGCTTTCAGGGGAGGCCTCCCCCGAGTCTCTGGACGGCTGTGGGGCCGAACGATGAGCGTCAAAGCACTCGGTTTCGCTCAAGTATCATGACGACCGATTTGACTTCGGCACAACTTTAGGTCGCTTAATTTCAGCCTAGTGGGCTAGGAATTCACACAGACAAGCCTTGGGAATCCAGCTTTCAGGGGAGGCCTCTTCCAAGCCTCTCGGATGTCGTGGGGCCGAACGGCGAGCGTCAAAGGACTCTGTTTCGCTCCAGTAGTAGGCCTTTATTGACTAAATTGTAACATGATGACCTATGTGACTTTGGCAGGACATTTTAGCGCCTACTTTTCAGTTACTGGGCAAAGATTTGAAACAAACAATCGGTGGGAATCCAGCTTTCAGGGGAGGCCTCCCCCGAATCTCTGGACGGCTGTGGGGCCGAACGATGAGCGTCAAAGCACTCGGTTTCTCTCCAGTAGTAGGCCTTTATTGAGTAAATTGTAACATAAACGACCGATGTGATTATGGCAGGACTTTTTTGCGCCTACTTTTCAGCTACTGGGCTAAGATTTGAAACAAATGATCGGTGGGAATCCAGCTTTCAGGGGAGGCCTCTCCCGAGTCTCTGGACGGCTGTGGGGCCGAGCGGCGAGCGTAATAGCACTCAGTTTCGCTCAAGTACCATGACGACCGATTTGACTTCGGCACAACTTTAGGTCGCTTAATTTCAGCCTAGTGGGCTAGGAATTCACACAGCCAAGCCTTGGGAATCCAGCTTTCAGGGGAGGCCTCTTCCAAGCCTCTCAGAGGTCGTGGGGCCGAACGGCGAGCGTCAATGCACTCGGTTTCGCTCCTGTAGTAGGCCTTTATTCACTAAATTGTAACATGACGACCTATGTGACTTTGGCAGGACATTTTAGCGCTTACTTTTGAGCTAGTTGGCTAAGATTTTAAACAAACGATCAATGGGAATCCAGCTTTCAGGGGAGGCCTCCCCCGAGTCTCTGGACGGCTGTGGGGCCGAGCGGCAAGCGTTAAAGCACTCAGTTTCGCTCGAGTACCATGACGACCGATTTGACTTCGGCACAACTTTAGGTCGCTTAATTTCAGCCGAGCGGGCTAGGAATTCACACAGACAAGCCTTGGGAATCCAGCTTTCAAGGGAGGCCTCTTCCAAGCCTCTCGGAGGTCGTGGGGCCGAACGGAGAGCGTCGAAGCAGTCTGTTTCGCTCCAGTAGTAGGCCTTCCTTGACTAAATTGTAACATGACAACCTATGTGACTTTGGCAGAACTTTTTAGCGCTTACTTTTGAGCTAGTGGGCTACGATTTGAAACAAACGATCGGTGGGAATCCAGTTTTCAGACGAGGCCTCCTCCGAGTCTCTGGTCGGCTGTGGGGCCGAGCGGCGAGCGTTAAAGCACTCAGTTTCGCTCGAGTACCATGACGACCGATTTGACTTCGGCACGACTTTAGGTCGCTTAACTTCCGCCGAGCGGGCTAGGAATTCACACAGACAAGCCGTGGGAATCCAGCTTTCAAGGGAGGCCTCTTCCAAGCCTCTCGGAGCTCGTGGGGCCGAACGGCGAGCGTTGAAGCACTCGGTTTCACTCCAGTACTAGGCCTTTATTGACTAAATTGTAACATGACGACCTATGTTACTTTGGCAGGACCTTTTAGCGCTTACTTTTTATATAGTGGGCTAAGATTTGAAACAAACGATCGGTGGGAATCCAGCTTTCAGGGGAGGCCTCCCCCGAGTCTCTGTACGGCTGTGGGGCCGAACGGCGAGCGTCAAAGCACTCGGTTTCTCTCCAGTAGTAGGCCTTTATTGACTAAATTGTAACATGACGACCTATGTGATTTTGGCAGGACGTTTTAGCGCCTACTTTTCAGCTACTTGGCTAAGATTTGCAATAAACGATCGGTGGGAATCCAGCTTTCAGGGGAGGCCTCTTCCAAGCCTTTCGGAGGTCGTGGGGCCGAACGGCGAGCGTCAAAGCACTCGGTTTCGGTCCAGTAGTAGGCCTTTATTGACTAAATTGTAACATGACAACCTATGTGACTTTGGCAGGACTTTTTAGCGCTTACGTTTGAGCTAGTGGGCTAAGATTTGAAACAAACGATCGGTGGGAATCCAGCTTTAAGGGAAGGCCTCCCCCGAGTCTCTGGACGGCTGTGGGGCCGAGTGGCGAGCGTTAAAGTACTCAGTTTTGCTCGAATACCATTACGACCGATTTGACTTCGGCACGACTTTAGGTCACTTAATTTCAGCCTAGCGGGCTAGGGATTCACACAGACAATCCTTGGGAATCCAGCTTTCAGGGGAGGCCTCTTCCAAGCCTCTCAGAGGTCGTGGGGCTGAACGGCGAGCGTCAATGCACTCTGTTTCGCTCCTGTAGTAGGCCTTTATTCACTAAATTGTAACATGACGACCTATGTGACTTTGGCAGGACATTTTAGCGCTTACTTTTGAGCTAGTGGGCTAAGATTTTAAACAAACGATCGATGGGAATCCAGCTTTCAGGGGAGGCCTCCCCCGAGTCTCTGGACGGCTGTGGGGCCGAGCGGCAAGCGTTAAAGCACTCAGTTTCGCTCGAGTACCATGACGACCGATTTGACTTCGGCACAACTTTAGGTCGCTTCATTTCAGCCGAGTGGGCTAGGAATTCACACAGCCAAGCCTTGGGAATCCAGCTTTCAAGGGAGGCCTCTTCCAAGCCTCTCGGAGGTCGTGGGGCCGAACGGCGAGCGTCGAAGCAGTCGGTTTCGCTCCAGTAGTAGGCCTTTCTTGACTAAATTGTAACATGACAACCTATGTGACTTTGGCAGAACTTTTTAGCGCTTACTTTTGAGCTAGTGGGCTAAGATTTGAAACAAACGATCGGTGGGAATCCAGTTTTCAGACGAGGCCTCCTCCGAGTCTCTGGTCGGCTGTGGGGCCGAGCGGCGAGCGTTAAAGCACTCAGTTTCGCTCGAGTACCATGACGACCGATTTGACTTCGGCACGACTTTAGGTCGCTTAACTTCAGCCGAGCGGGTTAGGAATTCACACAGACAAGCCGTGGGAATCCAGCTTTCAAGGGAGGCCTCTTCCAAGCCTCTCGGAGCTCCTGGGGCCGAACGGCGAGCGTCGAAGCACTCGGTTTCTCTCCAGTAGTAGGCCTTTATTGACTAAATTGTAACATGACGACCTATGTGATTTTGGCAGGACGTTTTAGCGCCTACTTTTCAGCTACTTGGCTAAGATTTGAAATAAACGATCGGTGGGAATCCAGCTTTCAGGGGAGGCCTCTTCCAAGCCTTTCGGAGGTCGTGGGGCCGAACGCCGAGCGTCAAAGCACTCGGTTTCGCTCCAGTAGTAGGCCTTTATTGACTAAATTGTAACATGACAACCTATGTGACTTTGGCAGGACTTTTTAGCGCTTACGTTTGAGCTAGTGGGCTAAGATTTGAAACAAACGATCGGTGGGAATCCAGCTTTCAGGGGAGGCCTCCCCCGAGTCTCTGGACGGCTGTGGGGCCGAACAGCGAGCGTCAAAGCACTCGGTTTCTCTCCAGTAGTAGGCCTTTATTGACTAAATTGTAACATGACGACCTATGTGATTTTGGCAGGACGTTTTAGCGCCTACTTTTCAGCTACTTGGCTAAGATTTGAAACAAATGATCGGTGGGAATCCAGCTTTCAGGGGAGGCCTCCCCCGAGTCTCTGGACGGCTGTGGGGCCGAACGGCGAGCGTCAAAGCACTCGGTTTCTCTCCAGTAGTAGGCCTTTATTGACTAAATTGTAACATGACGACCTATGTGATTTTGGCAGGACGTTTTAGCGCCTACTTTTCAGCTACTTGGCTAAGATTTGAAATAAACGATCGGTGGGAATCCAGCTTTCAGGGGAGGCCTCTTCCAAGCCTTTCGGAGGTCGTGGGGCCGAACGGCGAGCGTCAAAGCACTCGGTTTCGCTCCAGTAGTAGGCCTTTATTGACTAAATTGTAACATGACAACCTATGTGACTTTGGCAGGACTTTTTAGCGCTTACGTTTGAGCTAGTGGGCTAAGATTTGAAACAAACGATCGGTGGGAATCCAGCTTTCAGGGGAGGCCACCCCCGAGTCTTTGGACGGCCGTGTGGCCGAGCGGCGAGCGTTAAAGCACTGTTTCGCTCGAGTACCATGACGACCAATTTGACTTAGGCACGACTTTAGGTCACTTAATTTCCGCCTAGCGGGCTAGGAATTCACACAGACAATCCTTGGGAATCCAGCTTTCAGGGGAGGCCTCTTCCAAGCCTCTCAGAGGTCGTGGGGCCGAACGGCGAGCGTCAATGCACTCGGTTTCGCTCCAGTAGTAGGCCTTTATTCACTAAATTGTAACATGACGACCTATGTGACTTTGGCAGGACATTTTAGCGCTTACTTTTGAGCTAGTGGGCTAAGATTTTAAACAAACGATCGATGGGAATCCAGCTTTCAGGGGAGGCCTCCCCCGAGTCTCTGGACGGCTCTGGGGCCGAGCGGCAAGCGTTAAATCACTCCGTTTCGCTCAAGTACCATGACGACCGATTTGACTTCGGCACAACTTTAGGTCGCTTCATTTCAGCCGAGTGGGCTAGGAATTCACACAGCCAAGCCTTGGGAATCCAGCTTTCAAGGGAGGCCTCTTCCAAGCCTCTCGGAGGTCGTGGGGCCGAACGGCGAGCGTTGAAGCAGTCGGTTTCGCTCCAGTAGTAGGCCTTTCTTGACTAAATTGTAACATGACAACCTATGTGACTTTGGCAGAACTTTGTAGCGCTTACTTTTGAGCTAGTGGGCTAAGATTTGAAACAAACGATCGGTGGGAATCCAGTTTTCAGACGAGGCCTCCTCCGAGTCTCTGGTCGGCTGTGGGGCCGAGCGGCGAGCGTTAAAGCACTCAGTTTCGCTCGAGTACCATGACGACCGATTTGACTTCGGCACGACTTTAGGTCGCTTAACTTCAGCCGAGCGGGTTAGGAATTCACACAGACAAGCCGTGGGAATCCAGCTTTCAAGGGAGGCCTCTTCCAAGCCTCTCGGAGCTCCTGGGGCCGAACGGCGAGCGTCGAAGCACTCGGTTTCTCTCCAGTAGTAGGCCTTTATTGACTAAATTGTAACATGACGACCTATGTGATTTTGGCAGGACGTTTTAGCGCCTACTTTTCAGCTACTTGGCTAAGATTTGAAATAAACGATCGGTGGGAATCCAGCTTTCAGGGGAGGCCTCTTCCAAGCCTTTCGGAGGTCGTGGGGCCGAACGCCGAGCGTCAAAGCACTCGGTTTCGCTCCAGTAGTAGGCCTTTATTGACTAAATTGTAACATGACAACCTATGTGACTTTGGCAGGACTTTTTAGCGCTTACGTTTGAGCTAGTGGGCTAAGATTTGAAACAAACGATCGGTGGGAATCCAGCTTTCAGGGGAGGCCTCCCCCGAGTCTCTGGACGGCTGTGGGGCCGAACAGCGAGCGTCAAAGCACTCGGTTTCTCTCCAGTAGTAGGCCTTTATTGACTAAATTGTAACATGACGACCTATGTGATTTTGGCAGGACGTTTTAGCGCCTACTTTTCAGCTACTTGGCTAAGATTTGAAACAAATGATCGGTGGGAATCCAGCTTTCAGGGGAGGCCTCCCCCGAGTCTCTGGACGGCTGTGGGGCCGAACGGCGAGCGTCAAAGCACTCGGTTTCTCTCCAGTAGTAGGCCTTTATTGACTAAATTGTAACATGACGACCTATGTGATTTTGGCAGGACGTTTTAGCGCCTACTTTTCAGCTACTTGGCTAAGATTTGAAATAAACGATCGGTGGGAATCCAGCTTTCAGGGGAGGCCTCTTCCAAGCCTTTCGGAGGTCGTGGGGCCGAACGGCGAGCGTCAAAGCACTCGGTTTCGCTCCAGTAGTAGGCCTTTATTGACTAAATTGTAACATGACAACCTATGTGACTTTGGCAGGACTTTTTAGCGCTTACGTTTGAGCTAGTGGGCTAAGATTTGAAACAAACGATCGGTGGGAATCCAGCTTTCAGGGGAGGCCACCCCCGAGTCTTTGGACGGCCGTGTGGCCGAGCGGCGAGCGTTAAAGCACTGTTTCGCTCGAGTACCATGACGACCAATTTGACTTAGGCACGACTTTAGGTCACTTAATTTCCGCCTAGCGGGCTAGGAATTCACACAGACAATCCTTGGGAATCCAGCTTTCAGGGGAGGCCTCTTCCAAGCCTCTCGGAGGTCGTGGGGCCGAACGGCGAGCGTCGAAGCACTCGGTTTCGCTCCAGTAGTAGGCCTTTCTTGACTAAATTGTAACATGACAACCTATGTGACTTTGGCAGAACTTTTTAGCGCTTACTTTTGAGCTCGTGGGCTAAGATTTGAAACAAACGATCGGTGGGAATCCAGTTTTCAGACGAGGCCTCCTCCGAGTCTCTGGTCGGCTGTGGGGCCGAGCGGCGAGCGTTAAAGCACTCAGTTTCGCTCGAGTACCATGACGACCGATTTGACTTCGGCACGACTTTAGGTCGCTTAACTTCAGCCAAGCGGGCTAGGAATTCACACAGACAAGCCGTGGGAATCCAGCTTTCAAGGGAGGCCTCTTCGAAGCCTCTCGGAGCTCGTGGGGCCGAACGGCGAGCGTCGAAGCACTCGGTTTCACTCCAGTAGTAGGCCTTTATTGACTAAATTGTAACATGACGACCTATGTTACTTTGGCAGGACTTTTTAGCGCTTACGTTATAGCTAGTGGGCTAAGATTTGAAACAAACGATCGGTGGGAATCCAGATTTCAGGGGAGGCCTCCCCCGAGTCTCTGGACAGCTGTGGGGCCGAACGGCGAGCGTCAAAGCACTCGGTTTCGCTCCAGTAGTAGGCCTTTATTGACTAAATTGTAACATGACAACCTATGTGACTTTGGCAGGACTTTTTAGCGCTTACCTTTGATCTAGTGGGCTAAGATTTGAAACAAACGATCGGTGGGAATTCAGCTTTCAGGGGAGGCCTCCCCCAAGTCTCTGGACGGCTGTGGGGCCGAACGGCGAGCTTCAAAGCACTCGGTTTCTCTCCAGTAGTAGGCCTTTATTGACTAAATTGTAACATGACGACCTATGTGATTTTGGCAGGACTTTTTAGCGCTCACGTTTGAGCTAGTGGGCTAAGATTTAAAACAAACGATCGGTGGGAATCCAGCTTTCAGGGGAGGCCTCTTCCAAGCCTCTCAGAGGTCGTGGGGCCGAACGGCGAGCGTCAAAGCACTCGGTTTCGCTCCAGTAGTAGGCCTTTATTGACTAAATTGTAACATGACGACCTATGTGATTTTGGCAGGACTTTTTAGCGCCTACTTTTCGGCTACTTGGCTAAGATTTGAAATAAACGATCGGTGGGAATCCAGCTTTCAGGGGAGGCCTCTTCCAAGCCTCTCGGAGGTCGTGGGGCCGAACGGCGAGCGTCAAAGCACTCAGTTTCGGTCCAGTAGTAGGCCTTTATTGACTAAATTGTAACATGACAACCTATGTGACTTTGGCAGGACTTTTTAGCGCTTACTTTTGAGCTAGTGGGCTAAGATTTGAAAAAAACGATCGGTGGGAATCCAGCTTTCAGGGGAGGCCTCCCCCGAGTCTCTGGACGGCTGTGGGGCCGAGTGGCGAGCGTTAAAGCACTCTATTTCGCTTGAATACCATTACGACCGATTTGACTTCGGCACGACTTTAGGTCACTTAATTTCAGCCTAGCGGGCTAGGAATTCACACAGACAATCCTTGGGAATCCAGCTTTCAGGGGAGGCCTCTTCCAAGCCTCTCAGAGGTCGTGGGGCCGAACGGCGAGCGTCAATGGACTCGGTTTCGCTCCAGTAGTAGGCCTTTATTCACTAAATTGTAACATGACGACCTATGTGACTTTGGCAGGACATTTTAGCGCTTACTTTTGAGCTAGTGGGCTAAGATTTTAAACAAACGATCGGTGGGAATCCAGCTTTCAGGGGAGGCCTCCACCGAGTCTCTGGACAGCTGTGGGGCCGAGCGGCGAGCGTTAAAGCACTCTGTTTCGGTCCACTAATAGGCCTTTATTGACTAAATTGTAACATGACGACCTATGTGATTTTGGCAGGACTTTTTAGCGCCTACTTTTCAGCTACTTGGCTAAGATTAGAAATAAACGATCGGTGGGAATCCAGCTTTCAGAGGAGGCCTCTTCCAAGCCTCTCAGAGGTCGTGGGGCCGAACGGCGAGCGTCAAAGCACTCAGTTTCGGTCCAGTAGTAGGCCTTTATTGACTAAATTGTAACATGACAACCTATGTGACTTTGGCAGGACTTTTTAGCGCTTACGTTTGAGCTAGTGGGCTAAGATTTGAAACAAACGATCGGTGGGAATCCAGCTTTCAGGGGAGGCCTCCCCCGAGTCTCTGGACGGCTGTGGGGCCGAACGGCGAGCGTCAAAGCACTCGGTTTCTCTCCAGTAGTAGGCCTTTATTGACTAAATTGTAACATGACGACCTATGTGATTTTGGCAGGACGTTTTAGCGCCTACTTTTCAGCTACTTGGCTAAGATTTGAAACAAATGATCGGTGGGAATCCAGCTTTCAGGGGAGGCCTCCCCCGAGTCTCTGGACGGCTGTGGGGCCGAACGGCGAGCGTCAAAGCACTCGGTTTCTCTCCAGTAGTAGGCCTTTATTGACTAAATTGTAACATGACGACCTATGTGATTTTGGCAGGACGTTTTAGCGCCTACTTTTCAGCTACTTGGCTAAGATTTGAAATAAACGATCGGTGGGAATCCAGCTTTCAGGGGAGGCCTCTTCCAAGCCTTTCGGAGGTCGTGGGGCCGAACGGCGAGCGTCAAAGCACTCGGTTTCGCTCCAGTAGTAGGCCTTTATTGACTAAATTGTAACATGACAACCTATGTGACTTTGGCAGGACTTTTTAGCGCTTACGTTTGAGCTAGTGGGCTAAGATTTGAAACAAACGATCGGTGGGAATCCAGCTTTCAGGGGAGGCCACCCCCGAGTCTTTGGACGGCCGTGTGGCCGAGCGGCGAGCGTTAAAGCACTGTTTCGCTCGAGTACCATGACGACCAATTTGACTTAGGCACGACTTTAGGTCACTTAATTTCCGCCTAGCGGGCTAGGAATTCACACAGACAATCCTTGGGAATCCAGCTTTCAGGGGAGGCCTCTTCCAAGCCTCTCAGAGGTCGTGGGGCCGAACGGCGAGCGTCAATGCACTCGGTTTCGCTCCAGTAGTAGGCCTTTATTCACTAAATTGTAACATGACGACCTATGTGACTTTGGCAGGACATTTTAGCGCTTACTTTTGAGCTAGTGGGCTAAGATTTTAAACAAACGATCGATGGGAATCCAGCTTTCAGGGGAGGCCTCCCCCGAGTCTCTGGACGGCTCTGGGGCCGAGCGGCAAGCGTTAAAGCACTCCGTTTCGCTCAAGTACCATGACGACCGATTTGACTTCGGCACAACTTTAGGTCGCTTAATTTCAGCCGAGCGGGCTAGGAATTCAGACAGACAAGCCTTGGGAATCCAGCTTTCAAAGGAGGCCTCTTCCAAGCCTCTCGGAGGTCGTGGGGCCGAACGGCGAGCGTCGAAGCACTCGGTTTCGCTCCAGTAGTAGGCCTTTCTTGACTAAATTGTAACATGACAACCTATGTGACTTTGGCAGAACTTTTTAGCGCTTACTTTTGAGCTCGTGGGCTAAGATTTGAAACAAACGATCGGTGGGAATCCAGTTTTCAGACGAGGCCTCCTCCGAGTCTCTGGTCGGCTGTGGGGCCGAGCGGCGAGCGTTAAAGCACTCAGTTTCGCTCGAGTACCATGACGACCGATTTGACTTCGGCACGACTTTAGGTCGCTTAACTTCAGCCAAGCGGGCTAGGAATTCACACAGACAAGCCGTGGGAATCCAGCTTTCAAGGGAGGCCTCTTCGAAGCCTCTCGGAGCTCGTGGGGCCGAACGGCGAGCGTCGAAGCACTCGGTTTCACTCCAGTAGTAGGCCTTTATTGACTAAATTGTAACATGACGACCTATGTTACTTTGGCAGGACTTTTTAGCGCTTACGTTATAGCTAGTGGGCTAAGATTTGAAACAAACGATCGGTGGGAATCCAGATTTCAGGGGAGGCCTCCCCCGAGTCTCTGGACAGCTGTGGGGCCGAACGGCGAGCGTCAAAGCACTCGGTTTCGCTCCAGTAGTAGGCCTTTATTGACTAAATTGTAACATGACAACCTATGTGACTTTGGCAGGACTTTTTAGCGCTTACCTTTGATCTAGTGGGCTAAGATTTGAAACAAACGATCGGTGGGAATTCAGCTTTCAGGGGAGGCCTCCCCCAAGTCTCTGGACGGCTGTGGGGCCGAACGGCGAGCTTCAAAGCACTCGGTTTCTCTCCAGTAGTAGGCCTTTATTGACTAAATTGTAACATGACGACCTATGTGATTTTGGCAGGACTTTTTAGCGCTCACGTTTGAGCTAGTGGGCTAAGATTTAAAACAAACGATCGGTGGGAATCCAGCTTTCAGGGGAGGCCTCTTCCAAGCCTCTCAGAGGTCGTGGGGCCGAACGGCGAGCGTCAAAGCACTCGGTTTCGCTCCAGTAGTAGGCCTTTATTGACTAAATTGTAACATGACGACCTATGTGATTTTGGCAGGACTTTTTAGCGCCTACTTTTCGGCTACTTGGCTAAGATTTGAAATAAACGATCGGTGGGAATCCAGCTTTCAGGGGAGGCCTCTTCCAAGCCTCTCGGAGGTCGTGGGGCCGAACGGCGAGCGTCAAAGCACTCAGTTTCGGTCCAGTAGTAGGCCTTTATTGACTAAATTGTAACATGACAACCTATGTGACTTTGGCAGGACTTTTTAGCGCTTACTTTTGAGCTAGTGGGCTAAGATTTGAAAAAAACGATCGGTGGGAATCCAGCTTTCAGGGGAGGCCTCCCCCGAGTCTCTGGACGGCTGTGGGGCCGAGTGGCGAGCGTTAAAGCACTCTATTTCGCTTGAATACCATTACGACCGATTTGACTTCGGCACGACTTTAGGTCACTTAATTTCAGCCTAGCGGGCTAGGAATTCACACAGACAATCCTTGGGAATCCAGCTTTCAGGGGAGGCCTCTTCCAAGCCTCTCAGAGGTCGTGGGGCCGAACGGCGAGCGTCAATGGACTCGGTTTCGCTCCAGTAGTAGGCCTTTATTCACTAAATTGTAACATGACGACCTATGTGACTTTGGCAGGACATTTTAGCGCTTACTTTTGAGCTAGTGGGCTAAGATTTTAAACAAACGATCGGTGGGAATCCAGCTTTCAGGGGAGGCCTCCACCGAGTCTCTGGACAGCTGTGGGGCCGAGCGGCGAGCGTTAAAGCACTCTGTTTCGGTCCACTAATAGGCCTTTATTGACTAAATTGTAACATGACGACCTATGTGATTTTGGCAGGACTTTTTAGCGCCTACTTTTCAGCTACTTGGCTAAGATTAGAAATAAACGATCGGTGGGAATCCAGCTTTCAGAGGAGGCCTCTTCCAAGCCTCTCAGAGGTCGTGGGGCCGAACGGCGAGCGTCAAAGCACTCAGTTTCGGTCCAGTAGTAGGCCTTTATTGACTAAATTATAACATGACAACCTATGTGACTTTGGCAGGACTTTTTAGCGCTTACGTTTGAGCTAGTGGGCTAAGATTTGAAACAAACGATCGGTGGGAATCCAGCTTTCAGGGGAGGCCACCCCCGAGTCTTTGGACGGCTGTGTGGCCGAGCGGCGAGCGTTAAAGCACTGTTTCGCTCGAGTACCATGACGACCAATTTGACTTAGGCACGACTTTAGGTCACTTAATTTCCGCCTAGCGGGCTAGGAATTCACACAGACAATCCTTGGGAATCCAGCTTTCAGGGGAGGCCTCTTCCAAGCCTCTCGGAGGTCGTGGGGCCGAACGGCGAGCGTCGAAGCACTCGGTTTCGCTCCAGTAGTAGGCCTTTCTTGACTAAATTGTAACATGACAACCTATGTGACTTTGGCAGAACTTTTTAGCGCTTACTTTTGAGCTCGTGGGCTAAGATTTGAAACAAACGATCGGTGGGAATCCAGTTTTCAGACGAGGCCTCCTCCGAGTCTCTGGTCGGCTGTGGGGCCGAGCGGCGAGCGTTAAAGCACTCAGTTTCGCTCGAGTACCATGACGACCGATTTGACTTCGGCACGACTTTAGGTCGCTTAACTTCAGCCAAGCGGGCTAGGAATTCACACAGACAAGCCGTGGGAATCCAGCTTTCAAGGGAGGCCTCTTCGAAGCCTCTCGGAGCTCGTGGGGCCGAACGGCGAGCGTCGAAGCACTCGGTTTCACTCCAGTAGTAGGCCTTTATTGACTAAATTGTAACATGACGACCTATGTTACTTTGGCAGGACTTTTTAGCGCTTACGTTATAGCTAGTGGGCTAAGATTTGAAACAAACGATCGGTGGGAATCCAGATTTCAGGGGAGGCCTCCCCCGAGTCTCTGGACAGCTGTGGGGCCGAACGGCGAGCGTCAAAGCACTCGGTTTCGCTCCAGTAGTAGGCCTTTATTGACTAAATTGTAACATGACAACCTATGTGACTTTGGCAGGACTTTTTAGCGCTTACCTTTGATCTAGTGGGCTAAGATTTGAAACAAACGATCGGTGGGAATTCAGCTTTCAGGGGAGGCCTCCCCCAAGTCTCTGGACGGCTGTGGGGCCGAACGGCGAGCTTCAAAGCACTCGGTTTCTCTCCAGTAGTAGGCCTTTATTGACTAAATTGTAACATGACGACCTATGTGATTTTGGCAGGACTTTTTAGCGCTCACGTTTGAGCTAGTGGGCTAAGATTTAAAACAAACGATCGGTGGGAATCCAGCTTTCAGGGGAGGCCTCTTCCAAGCCTCTCAGAGGTCGTGGGGCCGAACGGCGAGCGTCAAAGCACTCGGTTTCGCTCCAGTAGTAGGCCTTTATTGACTAAATTGTAACATGACGACCTATGTGATTTTGGCAGGACTTTTTAGCGCCTACTTTTCGGCTACTTGGCTAAGATTTGAAATAAACGATCGGTGGGAATCCAGCTTTCAGGGGAGGCCTCTTCCAAGCCTCTCGGAGGTCGTGGGGCCGAACGGCGAGCGTCAAAGCACTCAGTTTCGGTCCAGTAGTAGGCCTTTATTGACTAAATTGTAACATGACAACCTATGTGACTTTGGCAGGACTTTTTAGCGCTTACTTTTGAGCTAGTGGGCTAAGATTTGAAAAAAACGATCGGTGGGAATCCAGCTTTCAGGGGAGGCCTCCCCCGAGTCTCTGGACGGCTGTGGGGCCGAGTGGCGAGCGTTAAAGCACTCTATTTCGCTTGAATACCATTACGACCGATTTGACTTCGGCACGACTTTAGGTCACTTAATTTCAGCCTAGCGGGCTAGGAATTCACACAGACAATCCTTGGGAATCCAGCTTTCAGGGGAGGCCTCTTCCAAGCCTCTCAGAGGTCGTGGGGCCGAACGGCGAGCGTCAATGGACTCGGTTTCGCTCCAGTAGTAGGCCTTTATTCACTAAATTGTAACATGACGACCTATGTGACTTTGGCAGGACATTTTAGCGCTTACTTTTGAGCTAGTGGGCTAAGATTTTAAACAAACGATCGGTGGGAATCCAGCTTTCAGGGGAGGCCTCCACCGAGTCTCTGGACAGCTGTGGGGCCGAGCGGCGAGCGTTAAAGCACTCTGTTTCGGTCCACTAATAGGCCTTTATTGACTAAATTGTAACATGACGACCTATGTGATTTTGGCAGGACTTTTTAGCGCCTACTTTTCAGCTACTTGGCTAAGATTAGAAATAAACGATCGGTGGGAATCCAGCTTTCAGAGGAGGCCTCTTCCAAGCCTCTCAGAGGTCGTGGGGCCGAACGGCGAGCGTCAAAGCACTCAGTTTCGGTCCAGTAGTAGGCCTTTATTGACTAAATTGTAACATGACAACCTATGTGACTTTGGCAGGACTTTTTAGCGCTTACGTTTGAGCTAGTGGGCTAAGATTTGAAACAAACGATCGGTGGGAATCCAGCTTTCAGGGGAGGCCACCCCCGAGTCTTTGGACGGCTGTGTGGCCGAGCGGCGAGCGTTAAAGCACTGTTTCGCTCGAGTACCATGACGACCAATTTGACTTAGGCACGACTTTAGGTCACTTAATTTCCGCCTAGCGGGCTAGGAATTCACACAGACAATCCTTGGGAATCCAGCTTTCAGGGGAGGCCTCTTCCAAGCCTCTCGGAGGTCGTGGGGCCGAACGGCGAGCGTCGAAGCACTCGGTTTCGCTCCAGTAGTAGGCCTTTCTTGACTAAATTGTAACATGACAACCTATGTGACTTTGGCAGAACTTTTTAGCGCTTACTTTTGAGCTCGTGGGCTAAGATTTGAAACAAACGATCGGTGGGAATCCAGTTTTCAGACGAGGCCTCCTCCGAGTCTCTGGTCGGCTGTGGGGCCGAGCGGCGAGCGTTAAAGCACTCAGTTTCGCTCGAGTACCATGACGACCGATTTGACTTCGGCACGACTTTAGGTCGCTTAACTTCAGCCAAGCGGGCTAGGAATTCACACAGACAAGCCGTGGGAATCCAGCTTTCAAGGGAGGCCTCTTCGAAGCCTCTCGGAGCTCGTGGGGCCGAACGGCGAGCGTCGAAGCACTCGGTTTCACTCCAGTAGTAGGCCTTTATTGACTAAATTGTAACATGACGACCTATGTTACTTTGGCAGGACTTTTTAGCGCTTACGTTATAGCTAGTGGGCTAAGATTTGAAACAAACGATCGGTGGGAATCCAGATTTCAGGGGAGGCCTCCCCCGAGTCTCTGGACAGCTGTGGGGCCGAACGGCGAGCGTCAAAGCACTCGGTTTCGCTCCAGTAGTAGGCCTTTATTGACTAAATTGTAACATGACAACCTATGTGACTTTGGCAGGACTTTTTAGCGCTTACCTTTGATCTAGTGGGCTAAGATTTGAAACAAACGATCGGTGGGAATTCAGCTTTCAGGGGAGGCCTCCCCCAAGTCTCTGGACGGCTGTGGGGCCGAACGGCGAGCTTCAAAGCACTCGGTTTCTCTCCAGTAGTAGGCCTTTATTGACTAAATTGTAACATGACGACCTATGTGATTTTGGCAGGACTTTTTAGCGCTCACGTTTGAGCTAGTGGGCTAAGATTTAAAACAAACGATCGGTGGGAATCCAGCTTTCAGGGGAGGCCTCTTCCAAGCCTCTCAGAGGTCGTGGGGCCGAACGGCGAGCGTCAAAGCACTCGGTTTCGCTCCAGTAGTAGGCCTTTATTGACTAAATTGTAACATGACGACCTATGTGATTTTGGCAGGACTTTTTAGCGCCTACTTTTCGGCTACTTGGCTAAGATTTGAAATAAACGATCGGTGGGAATCCAGCTTTCAGGGGAGGCCTCTTCCAAGCCTCTCGGAGGTCGTGGGGCCGAACGGCGAGCGTCAAAGCACTCAGTTTCGGTCCAGTAGTAGGCCTTTATTGACTAAATTGTAACATGACAACCTATGTGACTTTGGCAGGACTTTTTAGCGCTTACTTTTGAGCTAGTGGGCTAAGATTTGAAAAAAACGATCGGTGGGAATCCAGCTTTCAGGGGAGGCCTCCCCCGAGTCTCTGGACGGCTGTGGGGCCGAGTGGCGAGCGTTAAAGCACTCTATTTCGCTTGAATACCATTACGACCGATTTGACTTCGGCACGACTTTAGGTCACTTAATTTCAGCCTAGCGGGCTAGGAATTCACACAGACAATCCTTGGGAATCCAGCTTTCAGGGGAGGCCTCTTCCAAGCCTCTCAGAGGTCGTGGGGCCGAACGGCGAGCGTCAATGGACTCGGTTTCGCTCCAGTAGTAGGCCTTTATTCACTAAATTGTAACATGACGACCTATGTGACTTTGGCAGGACATTTTAGCGCTTACTTTTGAGCTAGTGGGCTAAGATTTTAAACAAACGATCGGTGGGAATCCAGCTTTCAGGGGAGGCCTCCACCGAGTCTCTGGACAGCTGTGGGGCCGAGCGGCGAGCGTTAAAGCACTCTGTTTCGGTCCACTAATAGGCCTTTATTGACTAAATTGTAACATGACGACCTATGTGATTTTGGCAGGACTTTTTAGCGCCTACTTTTCAGCTACTTGGCTAAGATTAGAAATAAACGATCGGTGGGAATCCAGCTTTCAGAGGAGGCCTCTTCCAAGCCTCTCAGAGGTCGTGGGGCCGAACGGCGAGCGTCAAAGCACTCAGTTTCGGTCCAGTAGTAGGCCTTTATTGACTAAATTGTAACATGACAACCTATGTGACTTTGGCAGGACTTTTTAGCGCTTACGTTTGAGCTAGTGGGCTAAGATTTGAAACAAACGATCGGTGGGAATCCAGCTTTCAGGGGAGGCCACCCCCGAGTCTTTGGACGGCTGTGTGGCCGAGCGGCGAGCGTTAAAGCACTAGTTTCGCTCGAGTACCATGACGACCAATTTGACTTAGGCACGACTTTAGGTCACTTAATTTCCGCCTAGCGGGCTAGGAATTCACACAGACAATCCTTGGGAATCCAGCTTTCAGGGGAGGCCTCTTCCAAGCCTCTCGGAGGTCGTGGGGCCGAACGGCGAGCGTCGAAGCACTCGGTTTCGCTCCAGTAGTAGGCCTTTCTTGACTAAATTGTAACATGACAACCTATGTGACTTTGGCAGAACTTTTTAGCGCTTACTTTTGAGCTCGTGGGCTAAGATTTGAAACAAACGATCGGTGGGAATCCAGTTTTCAGACGAGGCCTCCTCCGAGTCTCTGGTCGGCTGTGGGGCCGAGCGGCGAGCGTTAAAGCACTCAGTTTCGCTCGAGTACCATGACGACCGATTTGACTTCGGCACGACTTTAGGTCGCTTAACTTCAGCCAAGCGGGCTAGGAATTCACACAGACAAGCCGTGGGAATCCAGCTTTCAAGGGAGGCCTCTTCGAAGCCTCTCGGAGCTCGTGGGGCCGAACGGCGAGCGTCGAAGCACTCGGTTTCACTCCAGTAGTAGGCCTTTATTGACTAAATTGTAACATGACGACCTATGTTACTTTGGCAGGACTTTTTAGCGCTTACGTTATAGCTAGTGGGCTAAGATTTGAAACAAACGATCGGTGGGAATCCAGATTTCAGGGGAGGCCTCCCCCGAGTCTCTGGACAGCTGTGGGGCCGAACGGCGAGCGTCAAAGCACTCGGTTTCGCTCCAGTAGTAGGCCTTTATTGACTAAATTGTAACATGACAACCTATGTGACTTTGGCAGGACTTTTTAGCGCTTACCTTTGATCTAGTGGGCTAAGATTTGAAACAAACGATCGGTGGGAATTCAGCTTTCAGGGGAGGCCTCCCCCAAGTCTCTGGACGGCTGTGGGGCCGAACGGCGAGCTTCAAAGCACTCGGTTTCTCTCCAGTAGTAGGCCTTTATTGACTAAATTGTAACATGACGACCTATGTGATTTTGGCAGGACTTTTTAGCGCTCACGTTTGAGCTAGTGGGCTAAGATTTAAAACAAACGATCGGTGGGAATCCAGCTTTCAGGGGAGGCCTCTTCCAAGCCTCTCAGAGGTCGTGGGGCCGAACGGCGAGCGTCAAAGCACTCGGTTTCGCTCCAGTAGTAGGCCTTTATTGACTAAATTGTAACATGACGACCTATGTGATTTTGGCAGGACTTTTTAGCGCCTACTTTTCGGCTACTTGGCTAAGATTTGAAATAAACGATCGGTGGGAATCCAGCTTTCAGGGGAGGCCTCTTCCAAGCCTCTCGGAGGTCGTGGGGCCGAACGGCGAGCGTCAAAGCACTCAGTTTCGGTCCAGTAGTAGGCCTTTATTGACTAAATTGTAACATGACAACCTATGTGACTTTGGCAGGACTTTTTAGCGCTTACTTTTGAGCTAGTGGGCTAAGATTTGAAAAAAACGATCGGTGGGAATCCAGCTTTCAGGGGAGGCCTCCCCCGAGTCTCTGGACGGCTGTGGGGCCGAGTGGCGAGCGTTAAAGCACTCTATTTCGCTTGAATACCATTACGACCGATTTGACTTCGGCACGACTTTAGGTCACTTAATTTCAGCCTAGCGGGCTAGGAATTCACACAGACAATCCTTGGGAATCCAGCTTTCAGGGGAGGCCTCTTCCAAGCCTCTCAGAGGTCGTGGGGCCGAACGGCGAGCGTCAATGGACTCGGTTTCGCTCCAGTAGTAGGCCTTTATTCACTAAATTGTAACATGACGACCTATGTGACTTTGGCAGGACATTTTAGCGCTTACTTTTGAGCTAGTGGGCTAAGATTTTAAACAAACGATCGGTGGGAATCCAGCTTTCAGGGGAGGCCTCCACCGAGTCTCTGGACAGCTGTGGGGCCGAGCGGCGAGCGTTAAAGCACTCTGTTTCGGTCCACTAATAGGCCTTTATTGACTAAATTGTAACATGACGACCTATGTGATTTTGGCAGGACTTTTTAGCGCCTACTTTTCAGCTACTTGGCTAAGATTAGAAATAAACGATCGGTGGGAATCCAGCTTTCAGAGGAGGCCTCTTCCAAGCCTCTCAGAGGTCGTGGGGCCGAACGGCGAGCGTCAAAGCACTCAGTTTCGGTCCAGTAGTAGGCCTTTATTGACTAAATTGTAACATGACAACCTATGTGACTTTGGCAGGACTTTTTAGCGCTTACGTTTGAGCTAGTGGGCTAAGATTTGAAACAAACGATCGGTGGGAATCCAGCTTTCAGGGGAGGCCTCCCCCGAGTCTCTGGACGGCTGTGGGGCCGAACGGCGAGCGTCAAAGCACTCGGTTTCTCTCCAGTAGTAGGCCTTTATTGACTAAATTGTAACATGACGACCTATGTGATTTTGGCAGGACGTTTTAGCGCCTACTTTTCAGCTACTTGGCTAAGATTTGAAACAAATGATCGGTGGGAATCCAGCTTTCAGGGGAGGCCTCCCCCGAGTCTCTGGACGGCTGTGGGGCCGAACGGCGAGCGTCAAAGCACTCGGTTTCTCTCCAGTAGTAGGCCTTTATTGACTAAATTGTAACATGACGACCTATGTGATTTTGGCAGGACGTTTTAGCGCCTACTTTTCAGCTACTTGGCTAAGATTTGAAATAAACGATCGGTGGGAATCCAGCTTTCAGGGGAGGCCTCTTCCAAGCCTTTCGGAGGTCGTGGGGCCGAACGGCGAGCGTCAAAGCACTCGGTTTCGCTCCAGTAGTAGGCCTTTATTGACTAAATTGTAACATGACAACCTATGTGACTTTGGCAGGACTTTTTAGCGCTTACGTTTGAGCTAGTGGGCTAAGATTTGAAACAAACGATCGGTGGGAATCCAGCTTTCAGGGGAGGCCACCCCCGAGTCTTTGGACGGCCGTGTGGCAGAGCGGCGAGCGTTAAAGCACTGTTTCGCTCGAGTACCATGACGACCAATTTGACTTAGGCACGACTTTAGGTCACTTAATTTCCGCCTAGCGGGCTAGGAATTCACACAGACAATCCTTGGGAATCCAGCTTTCAGGGGAGGCCTCTTCCAAGCCTCTCAGAGGTCGTGGGGCCGAACGGCGAGCGTCAATGCACTCGGTTTCGCTCCAGTAGTAGGCCTTTATTCACTAAATTGTAACATGACGACCTATGTGACTTTGGCAGGACATTTTAGCGCTTACTTTTGAGCTAGTGGGCTAAGATTTTAAACAAACGATCGATGGGAATCCAGCTTTCAGGGGAGGCCTCCCCCGAGTCTCTGGACGGCTCTGGGGCCGAGCGGCAAGCGTTAAAGCACTCCGTTTCGCTCAAGTACCATGACGACCGATTTGACTTCGGCACAACTTTAGGTCGCTTAATTTCAGCCGAGCGGGCTAGGAATTCAGACAGACAAGCCTTGGGAATCCAGCTTTCAAAGGAGGCCTCTTCCAAGCCTCTCGGAGGTCGTGGGGCCGAACGGCGAGCGTCGAAGCACTCGGTTTCGCTCCAGTAGTAGGCCTTTCTTGACTAAATTGTAACATGACAACCTATGTGACTTTGGCAGAACTTTTTAGCGCTTACTTTTGAGCTCGTGGGCTAAGATTTGAAACAAACGATCGGTGGGAATCCAGTTTTCAGACGAGGCCTCCTCCGAGTCTCTGGTCGGCTGTGGGGCCGAGCGGCGAGCGTTAAAGCACTCAGTTTCGCTCGAGTACCATGACGACCGATTTGACTTCGGCACGACTTTAGGTCGCTTAACTTCAGCCAAGCGGGCTAGGAATTCACACAGACAAGCCGTGGGAATCCAGCTTTCAAGGGAGGCCTCTTCGAAGCCTCTCGGAGCTCGTGGGGCCGAACGGCGAGCGTCGAAGCACTCGGTTTCACTCCAGTAGTAGGCCTTTATTGACTAAATTGTAACATGACGACCTATGTTACTTTGGCAGGACTTTTTAGCGCTTACGTTATAGCTAGTGGGCTAAGATTTGAAACAAACGATCGGTGGGAATCCAGATTTCAGGGGAGGCCTCCCCCGAGTCTCTGGACAGCTGTGGGGCCGAACGGCGAGCGTCAAAGCACTCGGTTTCGCTCCAGTAGTAGGCCTTTATTGACTAAATTGTAACATGACAACCTATGTGACTTTGGCAGGACTTTTTAGCGCTTACCTTTGATCTAGTGGGCTAAGATTTGAAACAAACGATCGGTGGGAATTCAGCTTTCAGGGGAGGCCTCCCCCAAGTCTCTGGACGGCTGTGGGGCCGAACGGCGAGCTTCAAAGCACTCGGTTTCTCTCCAGTAGTAGGCCTTTATTGACTAAATTGTAACATGACGACCTATGTGATTTTGGCAGGACTTTTTAGCGCTCACGTTTGAGCTAGTGGGCTAAGATTTAAAACAAACGATCGGTGGGAATCCAGCTTTCAGGGGAGGCCTCTTCCAAGCCTCTCAGAGGTCGTGGGGCCGAACGGCGAGCGTCAAAGCACTCGGTTTCGCTCCAGTAGTAGGCCTTTATTGACTAAATTGTAACATGACGACCTATGTGATTTTGGCAGGACTTTTTAGCGCCTACTTTTCGGCTACTTGGCTAAGATTTGAAATAAACGATCGGTGGGAATCCAGCTTTCAGGGGAGGCCTCTTCCAAGCCTCTCGGAGGTCGTGGGGCCGAACGGCGAGCGTCAAAGCACTCAGTTTCGGTCCAGTAGTAGGCCTTTATTGACTAAATTGTAACATGACAACCTATGTGACTTTGGCAGGACTTTTTAGCGCTTACTTTTGAGCTAGTGGGCTAAGATTTGAAAAAAACGATCGGTGGGAATCCAGCTTTCAGGGGAGGCCTCCCCCGAGTCTCTGGACGGCTGTGGGGCCGAGTGGCGAGCGTTAAAGCACTCTATTTCGCTTGAATACCATTACGACCGATTTGACTTCGGCACGACTTTAGGTCACTTAATTTCAGCCTAGCGGGCTAGGAATTCACACAGACAATCCTTGGGAATCCAGCTTTCAGGGGAGGCCTCTTCCAAGCCTCTCAGAGGTCGTGGGGCCGAACGGCGAGCGTCAATGGACTCGGTTTCGCTCCAGTAGTAGGCCTTTATTCACTAAATTGTAACATGACGACCTATGTGACTTTGGCAGGACATTTTAGCGCTTACTTTTGAGCTAGTGGGCTAAGATTTTAAACAAACGATCGGTGGGAATCCAGCTTTCAGGGGAGGCCTCCACCGAGTCTCTGGACAGCTGTGGGGCCGAGCGGCGAGCGTTAAAGCACTCTGTTTCGGTCCACTAATAGGCCTTTATTGACTAAATTGTAACATGACGACCTATGTGATTTTGGCAGGACTTTTTAGCGCCTACTTTTCAGCTACTTGGCTAAGATTAGAAATAAACGATCGGTGGGAATCCAGCTTTCAGAGGAGGCCTCTTCCAAGCCTCTCAGAGGTCGTGGGGCCGAACGGCGAGCGTCAAAGCACTCAGTTTCGGTCCAGTAGTAGGCCTTTATTGACTAAATTGTAACATGACAACCTATGTGACTTTGGCAGGACTTTTTAGCGCTTACGTTTGAGCTAGTGGGCTAAGATTTGAAACAAACGATCGGTGGGAATCCAGCTTTCAGGGGAGGCCACCCCCGAGTCTTTGGACGGCTGTGTGGCCGAGCGGCGAGCGTTAAAGCACTGTTTCGCTCGAGTACCATGACGACCAATTTGACTTAGGCACGACTTTAGGTCACTTAATTTCCGCCTAGCGGGCTAGGAATTCACACAGACAATCCTTGGGAATCCAGCTTTCAGGGGAGGCCTCTTCCAAGCCTCTCAGAGGTCGTGGGGCCGAACGGCGAGCGTCAATGCACTCGGTTTCGCTCCAGTAGTAGGCCTTTATTCACTAAATTGTAACATGACGACCTATGTGACTTTGGCAGGACATTTTAGCGCTTACTTTTGAGCTAGTGGGCTAAGATTTTAAACAAACGATCGATGGGAATCCAGCTTTCAGGGGAGGCCTCCCCCGAGTCTCTGGACGGCTCTGGGGCCGAGCGGCAAGCGTTAAAGCACTCCGTTTCGCTCAAGTACCATGACGACCGATTTGACTTCGGCACAACTTTAGGTCGCTTAATTTCAGCCGAGCGGGCTAGGAATTCAGACAGACAAGCCTTGGGAATCCAGCTTTCAAAGGAGGCCTCTTCCAAGCCTCTCGGAGGTCGTGGGGCCGAACGGCGAGCGTCGAAGCACTCGGTTTCGCTCCAGTAGTAGGCCTTTCTTGACTAAATTGTAACATGACAACCTATGTGACTTTGGCAGAACTTTTTAGCGCTTACTTTTGAGCTCGTGGGCTAAGATTTGAAACAAACGATCGGTGGGAATCCAGTTTTCAGACGAGGCCTCCTCCGAGTCTCTGGTCGGCTGTGGGGCCGAGCGGCGAGCGTTAAAGCACTCAGTTTCGCTCGAGTACCATGACGACCGATTTGACTTCGGCACGACTTTAGGTCGCTTAACTTCAGCCAAGCGGGCTAGGAATTCACACAGACAAGCCGTGGGAATCCAGCTTTCAAGGGAGGCCTCTTCGAAGCCTCTCGGAGCTCGTGGGGCCGAACGGCGAGCGTCGAAGCACTCGGTTTCACTCCAGTAGTAGGCCTTTATTGACTAAATTGTAACATGACGACCTATGTTACTTTGGCAGGACTTTTTAGCGCTTACGTTATAGCTAGTGGGCTAAGATTTGAAACAAACGATCGGTGGGAATCCAGATTTCAGGGGAGGCCTCCCCCGAGTCTCTGGACAGCTGTGGGGCCGAACGGCGAGCGTCAAAGCACTCGGTTTCGCTCCAGTAGTAGGCCTTTATTGACTAAATTGTAACATGACGACCTATGTGATTTTGGCAGGACTTTTTAGCGCTCACGTTTGAGCTAGTGGGCTAAGATTTAAAACAAACGATCGGTGGGAATCCAGCTTTCAGGGGAGGCCTCTTCCAAGCCTCTCAGAGGTCGTGGGGCCGAACGGCGAGCGTCAAAGCACTCGGTTTCGCTCCAGTAGTAGGCCTTTATTGACTAAATTGTAACATGACGACCTATGTGATTTTGGCAGGACTTTTTAGCGCCTACTTTTCGGCTACTTGGCTAAGATTTGAAATAAACGATCGGTGGGAATCCAGCTTTCAGGGGAGGCCTCTTCCAAGCCTCTCGGAGGTCGTGGGGCCGAACGGCGAGCGTCAAAGCACTCAGTTTCGGTCCAGTAGTAGGCCTTTATTGACTAAATTGTAACATGACAACCTATGTGACTTTGGCAGGACTTTTTAGCGCTTACTTTTGAGCTAGTGGGCTAAGATTTGAAAAAAACGATCGGTGGGAATCCAGCTTTCAGGGGAGGCCTCCCCCGAGTCTCTGGACGGCTGTGGGGCCGAGTGGCGAGCGTTAAAGCACTCTATTTCGCTTGAATACCATTACGACCGATTTGACTTCGGCACGACTTTAGGTCACTTAATTTCAGCCTAGCGGGCTAGGAATTCACACAGACAATCCTTGGGAATCCAGCTTTCAGGGGAGGCCTCTTCCAAGCCTCTCAGAGGTCGTGGGGCCGAACGGCGAGCGTCAATGGACTCGGTTTCGCTCCAGTAGTAGGCCTTTATTCACTAAATTGTAACATGACGACCTATGTGACTTTGGCAGGACATTTTAGCGCTTACTTTTGAGCTAGTGGGCTAAGATTTTAAACAAACGATCGGTGGGAATCCAGCTTTCAGGGGAGGCCTCCACCGAGTCTCTGGACAGCTGTGGGGCCGAGCGGCGAGCGTTAAAGCACTCTGTTTCGGTCCACTAATAGGCCTTTATTGACTAAATTGTAACATGACGACCTATGTGATTTTGGCAGGACTTTTTAGCGCCTACTTTTCAGCTACTTGGCTAAGATTAGAAATAAACGATCGGTGGGAATCCAGCTTTCAGAGGAGGCCTCTTCCAAGCCTCTCAGAGGTCGTGGGGCCGAACGGCGAGCGTCAAAGCACTCAGTTTCGGTCCAGTAGTAGGCCTTTATTGACTAAATTGTAACATGACAACCTATGTGACTTTGGCAGGACTTTTTAGCGCTTACGTTTGAGCTAGTGGGCTAAGATTTGAAACAAACGATCGGTCGGAATCCAGCTTTCAGGGGAGGCCACCCTCGAGTCTTTGGACGGCTGTGTGGCCGAGCGGCGAGCGTTAAAGCACTCAGTTTCGCTCGAGTACCATGACGACCGATTTGACTTAGGCACGACTTTAGGTCACTTAATTTCCGCCTAGCGGGCTAGGAATTCACACAGACAATCCTTGGGAATCCAGCTTTCAGGGGAGGCCTCTTCCAAGCCTCTCAGAGGTCGTGGGGCCGAACGGCGAGCGTCAATGCACTCGGTTTCGCTCCAGTAGTAGGCCTTTATTCACTAAATTGTAACATGACGACCTATGTGACTTTGGCAGGACATTTTAGCGCTTACTTTTGAGCTAGTGGGCTAAGATTTTAAACAAACGATCGATGGGAATCCAGCTTACAGGGGAGGCCTCCCCCGAGTCTCTGGACGGCTCTGGGGCCGAGCGGCAAGCGTTAAAGCACTCAGTTTCGCTCGAGTACCATGACGACCGATTTGACTTCGGCACAACTTTTGGTCGCTTAATTTTAGGCGAGCGGGCTAGGAATTCACACAGACAAGCCTTGGGAATCCAGCTTTCAAGGGAGGCCTCTTCCAAGCCTCTCGGAGGTCGTGGGGCCGAACGGTGAGCGTCGAAGCAGTCGGTTTCGCTCCAGTAGTAGGCCTTTCTTGACTAAATTGTAACATGACAACCTATGTGACTTTGGCAGAACTTTTTAGCGCTTACTTTTGAGCTCGTGGGCTAAGATTTGAAACAAACGATCGGTGGGAATCCAGTTTTCAGACGAGGCCTCCTCCGAGTCTCTGGTCGGCTGTGGGGCCGAGCGGCGAGCGTTAAAGCACTCAGTTTCGCTCGAGTACCATGACGACCGATTTGACTTCGGCACGACTTTAGGTCGCTTAACTTCCGCCGAGCGGGCTAGGAATTCACACAGACAAGCCGTGGGAATCCAGCTTTCAAGGGAGGCCTCTTCCAAGCCTCTCGGAGCTCGTGGGGCCGAACGGCGAGCGTCGAAGCACTCGGTTTCACTCCAGTAGTAGGCCTTTATTGACTAAATTGTAACATGACGACCTATGTTACTTTGGCAGGACTTTTTAGCGCTTACTTTTTATATAGTGGGCTAAGATTTGAAACAAACGATCGGTGGGAATCCAGCTTTCAGGGGAGGCCTCCCCCGAGTCTCTGGACGGCTGTGGGGCCGAACGGCGAGCGTCAAAGCACTCGGTTTCTCTCCAGTAGTAGGCCTTTATTGACTAAATTGTAACATGACGACCTATGTGATTTTGGCAGGACGTTTTAGCGCCTACTTTTCAGCTACTTGGCTAAGATTTGAAATAAACGATCGGTGGGAATCCAGCTTTCAGGGGAGGCCTCTTCCAAGCCTTTCGGAGGTCGTGGGGCCGAACGGCGAGCGTCAAAGCACTCGGTTTCGGTCCAGTAGTAGGCCTTTATTGACTAAATTGTAACATGACAACTTATGTGACTTTGGCAGGACTTTTTAGCGCTTACTTTTGAGCTAGTGGGCTAAGATTTTAAACAAACGATCGATGGGAATCCAGCTTTCAGGGGAGGCCTCCCCCGAGTCTCTGGACGGCTGTGGGGCCGAGTGGCGAGCGTTAAAGTACTCAGTTTCGCTCGAATACCATTACGACCGATTTGACTTCGGCACAACTTTAGGTCGCTTAATTTCAGCCGAGTGGGCTAGGAATTCACACAGACAAGCCTTGGGAATCCAGCTTTCAAGGGAGGCCTCTTCCAAGCCTCTCGGAGGTCGTGGGGCCGAACGGCGAGCGTCGAAGCAGTCGGTTTCGCTCCAGTAGTAGGCCTTTCTTGACTAAATTGTAACATGACAACCTATGTGACTTTGGCAGAACTTTTTAGCGCTTACTTTTGAGCTAGTGGGCTAAGATTTGAAACAAACGATCGGTGGGAATCCAGTTTTCAGACGAGGCCTCCTCCGAGTCTCTGGTCGGCTGTGGGGCCGAGCGGCGAGCGTTAAAGCACTCAGTTTCGCTCGAGTACCATGACGACCGATTTGACTTCGGCACGACTTTAGGTCGCTTAACTTCAGCCGAGCGGGCTAGGAATTCACATAGACAAGCCGTGGGAATCCAGCTTTCAAGGGAGGCCTCTTCCAAGCCTCTCGGAGCTCGTGGGGCCGAACGGCGAGCGTCGAAGCACTCGGTTTCACTCCAGTAGTAGGCCTTTATTGACTAAATTGTAACATGACGACCTATGTTACTTTGGCAGGACTTTTTAGCGCTTACTTTTTAGCTAGTGGGCTAAGATTTGAAACAAACGATCGGTGGGAATCCAGCTTTCAGGGGAGGCCTCCCCCGAGTCTCTGGACGGCTGTGGGGCCGAACGGCGAGCGTCAAAGCACTCGGTTTCTCTCCAGTAGTAGGCCTTTATTGACTAAATTGTAACATGACGACCTATGTGATTTTGGCAGGACGTTTTAGCGCCTACTTTTCAGCTACTTGGCTAAGATTTGAAATAAACGATCGGTGGGAATCCAGCTTTCAGGGGAGGCCTCTTCCAAGCCTTTCGGAGGTCGTGGGGCCGAACGGCGAGCGTCAAAGCACTCGGTTTCGCTCCAGTAGTAGGCCTTTATTGACTAAATTGTAACATGACAACCTATGTGACTTTGGCAGGACTTTTTAGCGCTTACTTTTGATCTAGAGGGTTAAGATTTGAAACAAACGATCGGTGGGAACCAGCTTTCAGGGGAGGCCTCCCCCGAGTCTCTGGACAGCTGTGGGGCTGAGCGGCGAGCGTTAAAGCACTCAGTTTCGCTCGAGTACCATGACGACCGATTTGACTTAGGCACGACTTTAGGTCACTTAATTTCCGCCTAGCGGGCTAGGAATTCAGACAGACAATCCTTGGGAATCCAGCTTTCAGGGGAGGCCTCTTCCAAGACTCTCAGAGGTCGTGGGGCCGAACGGCGAGCGTCAATGCACTCGGTTTCGCTCCAGTAGTAGGCCTTTATTCACTAAATTGTAACATGACGACCTATGTGACTTTGGCAGGACATTTTAGCGCTTACTTTTGAGCTAGTGGGCTAAGATTTTAAACAAACGATCGATGGGAATCCAGCTTTCAGGGGAGGCCTCCCCCGAGTCTCTGGACGGCTCTGGGGCCGAGCGGCAAGCGTTAAAGCACTCAGTTTCGCTCGAGTACCATGACGACCGATTTGACTTCGGCACAACCTTTGGTCGCTTAATTTTAGCCGAGCGGGCTAGGAATTCACACAGACAAGCCTTGGGAATCCAGCTTTTAAGGGAGGCCTCTTCCAAGCCTCTCGGAGGTCGTGGGGCCGAACGGTGAGCGTCGAAGCAGTCGGTTTCGCTCCAGTAGTAGGCCTTTCTTGACTAAATTGTAACATGACAACCTATGTGACTTTGGCAGAACTTTTTAGCGCTTACTTTTGAGCTCGTGGGCTAAGATTTGAAACAAACGATCGGTGGGAATCCAGTTTTCAGACGAGGCCTCCTCCGAGTCTCTGGTCGGCTGTGGGGCCGAGCGGCGAGCGTTAAAGCACTCGGTTTCGCTCGAGTACCATGACGACCGATTTGACTTCGGCACGACTTTAGGTCGCTTAACTTCCGCCGAGCGGGCTAGGAATTCACACAGACAAGCCGTGGGAATCCAGCTTTCAAGGGAGGCCTCTTCCAAGCCTCTCGGAGCTCGTGGGGCCGAACGGCGAGCGTCGAAGCACTCGGTTTCACTCCAGTAGTAGGCCTTTATTGACTAAATTGTAACATGACGACCTATGTTACTTTGGCAGGACTTTTTAGCGCTTACTTTTTATATAGTGGGCTAAGATTTGAAACAAACGATCGGTGGGAATCCAGCTTTCAGGGGAGGCCTCCCCCGAGTCTCTGGACGGCTGTGGGGCCGAACGGCGAGCGTCAAAGCACTCGGTTTCTCTCCAGTAGTAGGCCTTTATTGACTAAATTGTAACATGACGACCTATGTGATTTTGGCAGGATGTTTTAGCGCCTACTTTTCAGCTACTTGGCTAAGATTTGAAATAAACGATCGGTGGGAATCCAGCTTTCAGGGGAGGCCTCTTCCAAGCCTTTCGGAGGTCGTGGGGCCGAACGGCGAGCGTCAAAGCACTCGGTTTCGGTCCAGTAGTAGGCCTTTATTGACTAAATTGTAACATGACAACTTATGTGACTTTGGCAGGACTTTTTAGCGCTTACTTTTGAGCTAGTGGGCTAAGATTTGAAACAAACGATCGATGGGAATCCAGCTTTCAGGGGAGGCCTCCCCCGAGTCTCTGGACGGCTGTGGGGCCGAGTGGCGAGCGTTAAAGCACTCAGTTTCGCTCGAATACCATTACGACCGATTTGACTTCGGCACAACTTTAGGTCGCTTAATTTCAGCCGAGTGGGCTAGGAATTCACACAGACAAGCCTTGGGAATCCAGCTTTCAAGGGAGGCCTCTTCCAAGCCTCTCGGAGGTCGTGGGGCCGAACGGCGAGCGTCGAAGCAGTCGGTTTCGCTCCAGTAGTAGGCCTTTCTTGACTAAATTGTAACATGACAACCTATGTGACTTTGGCAGAACTTTTTAGCGCTTACTTTTGAGCTAGTGGGCTAAGATTTGAAACAAACGATCGGTGGGAATCCAGTTTTCAGACGAGGCCTCCTCCGAGTCTCTGGTCGGCTGTGGGGGCGAGCGTTAAAGCACTCAGTTTCGCTCGAGTACCATGACGACCGATTTGACTTCGGCACGACTTTAGGTCGCTTAACTTCAGCCGAGCGGGCTAGGAATTCACATAGACAAGCCGTGGGAATCCAGCTTTCAAGGGAGGCCTCTTCCAAGCCTCTCGGAGCTCGTGGGGCCGAACGGCGAGCGTCGAAGCACTCGGTTTCACTCCAGTAGTAGGCCTTTATTGACTAAATTGTAACATGACGACCTATGTTACTTTGGCAGGACTTTTTAGCGCTTACTTTTTAGCTAGTGGGCTAAGATTTGAAACAAACGATCGGTGGGAATCCAGCTTTCAGGAGAGGCCTCCCCCGAGTCTCTGGGCGGCTGTGGGGCCGAACGGCGAGCGTCAAAGCACTCGGTTTCTCTCCAGTAGTAGGCCTTTATTGACTAAATTGTAACATGACGACCTATGTGATTTTGGCAGGACGTTTTAGCGCCTACTTTTCAGCTACTTGGCTAAGATTTCAAATAAACGATCGGTGGGAATCCAGCTTTCAGGGAAGGCCTCTTCCAAGCCTCTCGGAGGTATTGGGGCCGAACGGCGAGCGTCAAAGCACTCGGTTTCGCTCCAGTAGTAGGCCTTTATTGACTAAATTGTAACATGACGACCTATGTGACTTTGGCAGGACGTTTTAGCGCTTACTTTTGAGCTAGTGGGCTAAGATTTTAAACAAACGATCGGTGGGAATCCAGCTTTCAGGGGAGGCCACCCCCGAGTCTCTGGACGGCTGTGGGGCCGAGCGGCGAGCGTTAAAGCACTCAGTTTCGCTCGAGTACCATGACGACCGATTTGACTTCGGCACGACTTTAGGTCGCTTAACTTCAGCCGAGCGGGCTAGGAACTCACACAGACAAGCCGTGGGAATCCAGCTTTCAAGGGAGGCCTCTTCCAAGCCTCTCGGAGCTCGTGGGGCCGAACGGCGAGCGTCAAAGCACTCGGTTTCGCTCCAGTAGTAGGCCTTTATTGACTAAATTGTAACATGACAACCTATGTGACTTTGGCAGGACTTTTTAGCGCTTACTTTTGATCTAGTGGGTTAAGATTTGAAACAAACGATCGGTGGGAATCCAGCTTTCAAGGGACGCCCCTTCCAAGCCTCTCGGAGCTCGTGGGGCCGAACGGCGAGCGTCGAAACACTCTGTTTCACTCCAGTAGTAGGCCTTTATTGACTAAATTGTAACATGACGACCTATGTTACTTTGGCAGGACTTTTTAGCGCTTACTTTTGATCTAGTGGGTTAAGATTTGAAACAAACGATCGGTGGGAAACCAGCTTTCAGGGGAGGCCTCCCCCGAGTCTCTGGACAGCTGTGGGGCCGAGCGGCGAGCGTTAAAGCACTCAGTTTCGCTCGAGTACCATGACGACCGATTTGACTTCGGCACGACTTTAGGTCGCTTAACTTCAGCCGAGCGGGCTAGGAACTCACACAGACAAGCCGTGGGAATCCAGCTTTCAAGGGAGGCCTCTTCCAAGCCTCTCGGAGCTCGTGGGGCCGAACGGCGAGCGTCGAAGCACTCGGTTTCGCTCCAGTAGTAGGCCTTTATTGACTAAATTGTAACATGACAACCTATGTGACTTTGGCAGGACTTTTTAGCGCTTACTTTTGATCTAGTGGGTTAAGATTTGAAACAAACGATCGGTGGGAAACCAGCTTTCAGGGGAGGCCTCCCCCAAGTCTCTGGACAGCTGTGGGGCTGAGCGGCGAGCGTTAAAGCACTCTGTTTCGGTCCAGTCATAGGCCTTTATTGACTAAATTGTAACATGACGACCTATGTGATTTTGGCTGGACTTTTTAGCGCTTACGTTTGAGATAGCGGGCTAGGAATTCACACAGACAATCCTTGGGAATCCAGCTTTCAGGGGAGGCCTCTTCCAAGCCTCTCAGAGGTCGTGGGGCCGAACGGCGAGCGTCAAAGCACTCGGTTTCGCTCCAGTAGTAGGCCTTTATTGACTAAATTGTAACATGACGACCTATGTGATTTTGGCAGGACTTTTTAGCGCCTACTTTTCGGCTACTTGGCTAAGATTTGAAATAAACGATCGGTGGGAATCCAGCTATCAGGGGAGGCCTCTTCCAAGCCTCTCGGAGGTCGTGGGGCCGAACGGCGAGCGTCAAAGCACTCAGTTTCGGTCCAGTAGTAGGCCTTTATTGACTAAATTGTAACATGACAACCTATGTGACTTTGGCAGGACTTCTTAGCGCTTACTTTTGAGCTAGTGGGCTAAGATTTGAAAAAAACGATCGGTGGGAATCCAGCTTTCAGGGGAGGCCTCTTCCAAGCCTCTCGGAGGTCGTGGGGCCGAACGGCGAGCGTCAAAGCACTCGGTTTCTCTCCAGTAGTAGGCCTTTATTGACTAAATTGTAACATGACGACCTATGTGATTTTGGCAGGACGTTTTAGCGCCTACTTTTCAGCTACTCGGCTAAGATTTGAAATAAACGATCGGTGGGAATCCAGCTTTCAGGGGAGGCCTCTTCCAAGCCTCTCGGAGGTCGTGGGGCCGAACGGCGAGCGTCAAAGCACTCGGTTTCGCTCCAGTAGTAGGCCTTTATTGACTAAATTGTAACATGACGACCTATGTGACTTTGGCAGGACTTTTTAGCGCTTACTTTTGAGCTAGTGGGCTAAGATTTGAAATAAACGATCGGTGGGAATCCAGCTTTCAGGGGAGGCCTCCCCCGAGTCTCTGGACGGCTGTGGGGCCGAACGGCGAGCGTCAAAGCACTCGGTTTCTCTCCAGTAGTAGGCCTTTATTGACTAAATTGTAACATGACGACCTATGTGATTTTGGCAGGACGTTTTAGCGCCTACTTTTCAGCTACTTGGCTAAGATTTGAAATAAACGATCGGTGGGAATCCAGCTTTCAGGGGAGGCCTCTTCCAAGCCTTTCGGAGGTCGTGGGGCCGAACGGCGAGCGTCAAAGCACTCGGTTTCGCTCCAGTAGTAGGCCTTTATTGACTAAATTGTAACATGACAACCTATGTGACTTTGGCAGGACTTTTTAGCGCTTACTTTTGATCTAGTGGGTTAAGATTTGAAAGAAACGATCGGTGGGAAACCAGCTTTCAGGGGAGGCCTCCCCCGAGTCTCTGGACAGCTGTGGGGCCGAGCGGCGAGCGTTAAAGCACTCTGTTTCGGTCCAGTTATAGGCCTTTATTGACTAAATTGTAACATGACGACCTATGTGATTTTGGCAGGACGTTTTAGCGCCTACTTTTCAGCTACTTGGCTAAGATTTGAAATAAACGATCGGTGGGAATCCAGCTTTAGGGGGAGGCCTCTTCCAAGCCTCTCAGAGGTCGTGGGGCCGAACGGCGAGGGTCAAAGCACTCGGTTTCGCTCCAGTAGTAGGCCTTTATTGACTAAATTGTAACATGACGACCTATGTGATTTTGGCAGGACTTTTTAGCGCCTACTTTTCGGCTACTTGGCTAAGATTTGAAATAAACGATCGGTGGGCATCCAGTTTTCAGACGAGGCCTCCTCCGAGTCTCTGGTCGGCTGTGGGGCCGAGCGGCGAGCGTTAAAGCACTCAGTTTCGCTCGAGTACCATGACGACCGATTTGACTTCGGCACGACTTTAGGTCGCTTAACTTCAGCCGAGTGGGCTAGGAATTCACACAGACAAGCCGTGGGAATCCAGCTTTCAAGGGAGGCCTATTCCAAGCCTCTCGGAGCTCGTGGGGCCGAACGGCGAGCGTCGAAGCACTCTGTTTCCCTCCAGTAGTAGGCCTTTATTGACTAAATTGTAACATGACGACCTATGTTACTTTGGCAGGACTTTTTAGCGCTTACTTTTGAGCTAGTGGGCTAAGATTTGAAACAAACGATCGGTGGGAATCCAGCTTTCAGGAGAGGCCTCCCCCGAGTCTCTGGGCGGCTGTGGGGCCGAACGGCGAGCGTCAAAGCACTCGGTTTCTCTCCAGTAGTAGGCCTTTATTGACTAAATTGTAACATGACGACCTATGTGATTTTGGCAGGACGTTTTAGCGCCTACTTTTCAGCTACTTGGCTAAGATTTCAAATAAACGATCGGTGGGAATCCAGCTTTCAGGGAAGGCCTCTTCCAAGCCTCTCGGAGGTATTGGGGCCGAACGGCGAGCGTCAAAGCACTCGGTTTCGCTCCAGTAGTAGGCCTTTATTGACTAAATTGTAACATGACGACCTATGTGACTTTGGCAGGACGTTTTAGCGCTTACTTTTGAGCTAGTGGGCTAAGATTTTAAACAAACGATCGGTGGGAATCCAGCTTTCAGGGGAGGCCACCCCCGAGTCTCTGGACGGCTGTGGGGCCGAGCGGCGAGCGTTAAAGCACTCAGTTTCGCTCGAGTACCATGACGACCGATTTGACTTCGGCACAACTTTAGGTCGCTTAACTTCAGCCGAGCGGGCTAGGAACTCACACAGACAAGCCGTGGGAATCCAGCTTTCAAGGGAGGCCTCTTCCAAGCCTCTCGGAGCTCGTGGGGCCGAACGGCGAGCGTCGAAGCACTCGGTTTCGCTCCAGTAGTAGGCCTTTATTGACTAAATTGTAACATGACAACCTATGTGACTTTGGCAGGACTTTTTAGCGCTTACTTTTGATCTAGTGGGTTAAGATTTGAAACAAACGATCGGTGGGAATCCAGCTTTCAAGGGAGGCCCCTTTCAAGCCTCTCGGAGCTCGTGGGGCCGAACGGCGAGCGTCGAAACACTCTGTTTCACTCCAGTAGTAGGCCTTTATTGACTAAATTGTAACATGACGACCTATGTTACTTTGGCAGGACTTTTTAGCGCTTACTTTTGATCTAGTGGGTTAAGATTTGAAACAAACGATCGGTGGGAAACCAGCTTTCAGGGGAGGCCTCCCCCGAGTCTCTGGACAGCTGTGGGGCCGAGCGGCGAGCGTTAAAGCACTCAGTTTCGCTCGAGTACCATGACGACCGATTTGACTTCGGCACGACTTTAGGTCGCTTAACTTCAGCCGAGCGGGCTAGGAACTCACACAGACAAGCCGTGGGAATCCAGCTTTCAAGGGAGGCCTCTTCCAAGCCTCTCGGAGCTCGTGGGGCCGAACGGCGAGCGTCGAAGCACTCGGTTTCGCTCCAGTAGTAGGCCTTTATTGACTAAATTGTAACATGACAACCTATGTGACTTTGGCAGGACTTTTTAGCGCTTACTTTTGATCTAGTGGGTTAAGATTTGAAACAAACGATCGGTGGGAAACCAGCTTTCAGGGGAGGCCTCCCCCAAGTCTCTGGACAGCTGTGGGGCTGAGCGGCGAGCGTTAAAGCACTCTGTTTCGGTCCAGTCATAGGCCTTTATTGACTAAATTGTAACATGACGACCTATGTGATTTTGGCTGGACTTTTTAGCGCTTACGTTTGAGATAGCGGGCTAGGAATTCACACAGACAATCCTTGGGAATCCAGCTTTCAGGGGAGGCCTCTTCCAAGCCTCTCAGAGGTCGTGGGGCCGAACGGCGAGCGTCAAAGCACTCGGTTTCGCTCCAGTAGTAGGCCTTTATTGACTAAATTGTAACATGACGACCTATGTGATTTTGGCAGGACTTTTTAGCGCCTACTTTTCGGCTACTTGGCTAAGATTTGAAATAAACGATCGGTGGGAATCCAGCTATCAGGGGAGGCCTCTTCCAAGCCTCTCGGAGGTCGTGGGGCCGAACGGCGAGCGTCAAAGCACTCAGTTTCGGTCCAGTAGTAGGCCTTTATTTACTAAATTGTAACATGACAACCTATGTGACTTTGGCAGGACTTCTTAGCGCTTACTTTTGAGCTAGTGGGCTAAGATTTGAAAAAAACGATCGGTGGGAATCCAGCTTTCAGGGGAGGCCTCTTCCAAGCCTCTCGGAGGTCGTGGGGCCGAACGGCGAGCGTCAAAGCACTCGGTTTCTCTCCAGTAGTAGGCCTTTATTGACTAAATTGTAACATGACGACCTATGTGATTTTGGCAGGACGTTTTAGCGCCTACTTTTCAGCTACTCGGCTAAGATTTGAAATAAACGATCGGTGGGAATCCAGCTTTCAGGGGAGGCCTCTTCCAAGCCTCTCGGAGGTCGTGGGGCCGAACGGCGAGCGTCAAAGCACTCGGTTTCGCTCCAGTAGTAGGCCTTTATTGACTAAATTGTAACATGACGACCTATGTGACTTTGGCAGGACTTTTTAGCGCTTACTTTTGAGCTAGTGGGCTAAGATTTTAAACAAACGATCGGTGGGAATCCAGCTTTCAGGTGAGGCCACCCCCGAGTTTCTGGACGGCTGTGGGGCCGAGCGGCGAGCGTTAAAGCACTCAGTTTCGCTCGAGTACCATGACGACCGATTTGACTTCGGCACGACTTTAGGTCGCTTAACTTCAGCCGAGCGGGCTCGGAATTCACACAGACAAGCCGTGGGAATCCAGCTTTCAAGGGAGGCCTCTTCCAAGCCTCTCAGAGGTCGTGGGGCCGATCGGCGAGCGTCGAAGCACTCGGTTTCACTCTAGTAGTAGGCCTTTATTGACTAAATTGTAACATGACAACCTATGTGACTTTGGCAGGACTTTTTAGCGCTTACTTTTGATTTAGTGGGTTAAGATTTGAAACAAACGATCGGTGGGAATCCAGTTTTCAGACGAGGCCTCCTCCGAGTCTCTGGTCGGCTGTGGGGCCGAGCGGCGAGCGTTAAAGCACTCAGTTTCGCTCGAGTACCATGACGACCGATTTGACTTCGGCACGACTTTAGGTCGCTTAACTTCAGCCGAGCGGGCTAGGAATTCACACAGACAAGCCGTGGGAATCCAGCTTTCAAGGGAGGCCTCTTCCAAGCCTCTCGGAGCTCGTGGGGCCGAACGGCGAGCGTCGAAGCACTCGGTTTCACTCCAGTAGTAGGCCTTTATTGACTAAATTGTAACATGACGACCTATGTTACTTTGGCAGGACTTTTTAGCGCTTACTTTTTAGCTAGTGGGCTAAGATTTGAAACAAACGATCGGTGGGAATCCAGCTTTCAGGGGAGGCCTCCCCCGAGTCTCTGGACGGCTGTGGGGCCGAACAGCGAGCGTTAAAGCACTCAGTTTCGCTCGAGTACCATGACGACCGATTTGACTTCAGCACAACTTTAGGTCGCTTAATTTCAGCCGAGCGTGCTAGGAAATCACACAGACAAGCCTTGGGAATCCAGCTTTCAAGGGAGGCCTCTTCCAAGCCTCTCGGAGGTCGTGGGGCCGAACGGCGAGCGTCGAAGCACTCGGTTTCGCTCCAGTAGTAGGCCTTTCTTGACGAAATTGTAACATGACAACCTATGTGACTTTGGCAGAACTTTTTAGCGCTTACTTTTGAGCTCGTGGGCTAAGATTTGAAACAAACGATCGGTGGGAATCCAGTTTTCAGACGAGGCCTCCTCCGAGTCTCTGGTCGGCTGTGGGGCCGAGCGGCGAGCGTTAAAGCACTCAGTTTCGCTCGAGTACCATGACGACCGATTTGACTTCGGCACGACTTTAGGTCGCTTAACTTCAGCTAAGCGGGCTAGGAATTAACACAGACAAGCCGTGGGAATCCAGCTTTCAAGGGAGGCCTCTTCGAAGCCTCTCGGAGCTCGTGGGGCCGAACGGCGAGCGTCGAAGCACTCGGTTTCACTCCAGTAGTAGGCCTTTATTGACTAAATTGTAACATGACGACCTATGTTACTTTGGCAGGACTTTTTAGCGCTTAATTTTCAGCTACTTGGCTAAGATTTGAAATAAACGATCGGTGGGAATCCAGCTTTCAGGGAAGGCCTCTCCCGAGCCTCTCGGACGGTCGTGGGGCCGAACGGCGAGCGTCAAAGCACTCGGTTTCTCTCCAGTAGTAGGCCTTTATTGACTAAATTGTAACATGACGACCTATGTGACTTTGGCAGGACGTTTTAGCGCCTACTTTTCAGCTACTTGGCTAAGATTTGAAATAAACGATCGGTGGGAATCCAGCTTTCAGGGAAGGCCTCTTCCAAGCCTCTCGGAGGTCGTGGGGCCGAACGGCGAGCGTCAAAGCACTCGGTTTCGCTCGAGTACCATGACGACCGATTTGACTTCGGCACGACTTTAGGTCGCTTAACTTCAGCCGAGCGGGCTAGGAACTCACACAGACAAGCCGTGGGAATCCAGCTTTCAAGGGAGGCCTCTTCCAAGCCTCTCGGAGCTCGTGGGGCCGAACGGCGAGCGTCGAAGCACTCTGTTTCACTCTAGTAGTAGGCCTTTATTGACTAAATTGTAACATGACAACCTATGTGACTTTGGCAGGACTTTTTAGCGCTTACTTTTGATCTAGTGGGTTAAGATTTGAAAGAAACGATCGGTGGGAAACCAGCTTTCAGGGGAGGCCTCCCCCGAGTCTCTGGACAGCTGTGGGGCCGAGCGGCGAGCGTTAAAGCACTCTGTTTCGGTCCAGTTATAGGCCTTTATTGACTAAATTGTAACATGACGACCTATGTGATTTTGGCAGGACTTTTTAGCGCTTACGTTTGAGCTAGCGGGCTAGGAATTCACACAGACAATCCTTGGGAATCCAGCTTTCAGGGGAGGCCTCTTCCAAGCCTCTTAGAGGTCGTGGGGCCGAACGGCGAGCGTCAAAGCACTCGGTTTCGCTCCAGTAGTAGGCCTTTATTGAATAAATTGTAACATGACGACCTATGTGATTTTGGCAGGACTTTTTAGCGCCTACTTTTCGGCTACTTGGCTAAGATTTGAAATAAACGATCGGTGGGAATCCAGCTTTCAGGGGAGGCCTCCCCCAAGTCTCTGGACGGCTGTGGGGCCGAACGGCGAGCTTCAAAGCACTCGGTTTCTCTCCAGTAGTAGGCCTTTATTGACTAAATTGTAACATGACGATCTATGTGACTTTGGCAGGAATTTTTAGCGCCTACTTTTGAACTAGTGGGCTAAGATTTGAAACAAACGATCGGTGGGAATCCAGCTTTCAGGGGAGGCCTCCACCGAGTCTCTGGACAGCTGTGGGGCCGAGCGGCGAGCGTTAAAGCACTCCGTTTCGGTCCAGTAATAGGCCTTTATTGACTAAATTGTAACATGACGACCTATGTGATTTTGGCAGGACTTTTTAGCGCTTACGTTTGAGCTAGTGGGCTAAGATTTAAAACAAACGATCGGTGGGAATCCAGCTTTCAGGGGAGGCCTCTTCCAAGCCTCTCGGAGGTCGTGGGGCCGAACGGCGAGCGTCAAAGCACTCGGTTTCGCTCCAGTAGTAGGCCTTTATTGACTAAATTGTAACATGACGACCTATGTGATTTTGGCAGGACTTTTTAGCGCTTACGTTTGAGCTAGCGGGCTAGGAATTCACACTGACAATCCTTGGGAATCCAGCTTTCAGGGGAGGCCTCTTCCAAGCCTCTCAGAGGTCGTGGGGCCGAACGGCGAGCATCAAAGCACTCGGTTTCGCTCCAGTAGTAGGCCTTTATTGACTAAATTGTAACATGACGACCTATGTGATTTTGTCAGGACTTTTTAGCGCCTACTTTTCGGCTACTTGGCTAAGATTTGAAATAAACGATCGGTGGGAATCCAGCTTTCAGGGGAGGCCTCTTCCAAGCCTCTCGGAGGTCGTGGGGCCGAACGGCGAGCGTTTCGGTCCAGTAATAGGCCTTTATTGACTAAATTGTAACATGACGACCTATGTGATTTTGGCAGGACGTTTTAGCGCCTACTTTTCAGCTACTTGGCTAAGATTTGAAATAAACGATCGGTGGGAATCCAGCTTTCAGGGGAGGCCTCTTCCAAGCCTCTCAGAGGTCGTGGGGCCAAATGGCGAGCGTCAAAGCACTCAGTTTCGGTCCAGTAGTAGGCCTTTATTGACTAAATTGTAACATGACAACCTATGTGACTTTGGCAGGACTTTTTAGCGCTTACTTTTGAGCTAGTGGGCTAAGATTTGAAACAAACGATCGGTGGGAATCCAGCTTTCAGGGGAGGCCTCCCCCAAGTCTCTGGACGGCTGTGGGGCCAGGTGGCGAGCGTTAAAGTACTCAGTTTCGCTCGAATACCATTACGACCGATTTGACTTCGGCACGACTTTAGGTCGCTTAACTTCCGCCGAGCGGGCTAGGAATTCACACAGACAAGCCGTGGGAATCCAGCTTTCAAGGGAGGCCTCTTCCAAGCCTCTCGGAGCTCGTGGGGCCGAACGGCGAGCGTCGAAGCACTCGGTTTCACTCCAGTAGTAGGCCTTTATTGACTAAATTTTAACATGACGACCTATGTTACTTTGGCAGGACTTTTTAGCGCTTACTTTTTAGCTAGTGGGCTAAGATTTGAAACAAACGATCGGTGGGAATCCAGCTTTCAGGGGAGGCCTCCCCCGAGTCTCTGGACGGCTGTGGGGCCGAACGGCGAGCGTCAAAGCACTCGGTTTCTCTCCAGTAGTAGGCCTTTATGGACTAAATTGTAACATGACGACCTATGTGATTTTGGCAGGACGTTTTAGCGCCTACTTTTCAGCTACTTGGCTAAGATTTGAAATAAACGATCGGTGGGAATCCAGCTTTCAGGGGAGGCCTCTTCCAAGCCTTTCGGAGGTCGTGGGGCCGAACGGCGAGCGTCAAAGCACTCGGTTTCGGTCCAGTAGTAGGCCTTTATTGACTAAATTGTAACATGACAACCTATGTGACTTTGGCAGGACATTTTAGCGCTTACGTTTGAGCTAGTGGGCTAAGATTTGAAACAAACGATCGGTGGGAATCCAGCTTTCAGGGGAGGCCTCCCCCGAGTCTCTGGACGGCTGTGGGGCCGAGTGGCGAGCGTTAAAGTACTCAGTTTCGCTCGAATACCATTACGACCGATTTGACTTCGGCACGACTTTAGGTCACTTAATTTCAGCCTAGCGGGCTAGGGATTCACACAGACAATCCTTGGGAATCCAGCTTTCAGGGGAGGCCTCTTCCAAGCCTCTCAGAGGTCATGGGGCCGAACGGCGAGCGTCAATGCACTCTGTTTCGCTCCTGTAGTAGGCCTTTATTCACTAAATTGTAACATGACGACCTATGTGACTTTGGCAGGACATTTTAGCGCTTACTTTTGAGCTAGTGGGCTAAGATTTTAAACAAACGATCGATGGGAATCCAGCTTTCAGGGGAGGCCTCCCCCGAGTCTCTGGACGGCTGTGGGGGCGAACGGCGAGCGTTAAAGCACTCAGTTTCGCTCAAGTACCATGACGACCGATTTGACTTCGGCACGACTTTAGGTCGCTTAATTTCTGCCTAGCGGGCTAGGAATTTACACAGAAAAGCCGTGGGAATCCAGCTTTCAAGGGAGGCCTCTTCCAAGCCTCTAGGAGCTCGTGGGGCCGAACGGCGAGCGTCGAAGCACTCGGTTTCACTCCAGTAGTAGGCCTTTATTGACTAAATTGTAACATGACGACCTATGTTACTTTGGCAGGACTTTTTAGCGCTTACTTTTTAGCTAGTGGGCTAAGATTTGAAACAAACGATCGGTGGGAATCCAGCTTTCAGGGGAGGCCTCCCCCGAGTCTCTGGACGGCTGTAGGGGCGAACGGCGAGCGTCAAAGCACTCGGTTTCTCTCCAGTAGTTGGCCTTTATTGAGTAAATTGTTACATGACGACCTATGTGATTTTGGCAGGACTTTTTAGCGCCTACTTTTCAGCTACTGGGCTAAGATTTGAAATAAACGATCGGTGGGAATCCAGCTTTCAGGGGTGGCCTCTTCCAAGCCTCTCGGAGGTCGTGGGCCCGAACGGCGAGCGTCAAAGCACTCTGTTTCGCTCCAGTAGCAGGCCTTTATTGACTAAATTGTAACATGACGACCTATGTGACTTTGGCAGGACATTTTAGCGCCTACTTTTCAGTTACTGGGCGAAGATTTGAAACAAACGATCGGTGGGAATCCAGCTTTCAGGGGAGGCCTCCCCCGAGTCTCTGGACGGCTGTGGGGCCGAACGATGAGCGTCAAAGCACTCGGTTTCTCTCCAGTAGTAGGCCTTTATTGAGTAAATTGTAACATGACGACCGATGTGATTTTGGCAGGACTTTTTTGCGCCTACTTTTCAGCTACTGGGCTAAGATTTGAAACAAACGATCGATGGGAATCCAGCGTTCAGGGGAGGCCTCTTCCAAGCCTCTCGGAGGTCGTGGGGCCGAACGGCGAGCGTCAAAGCACTCGGTTTCGCTCCAGTAGTCGGCCTTTATTGAGTAAATTGTAACATGACGACCTATGTGATTTTGGCAGGACTTTTTAGTGCCTACTTCTCAGCTACTGGGCTAAGATTTGAAACAAACGATCGTTGGGAATCCAGCTTTCAGGGGAGGCCTCCCCCGAGTCTCTGGACGGCTGTGGGGCCGAACGGCGAGCGTCAAAGCACTCAGTTTCGGTCCAGTAGTAGGCCTTTATTGACTAAATTGTAACATGACAACCTATGTGACTTTGGCAGGACTTCTTAGCGCTTACTTTTGAGCTAGTGGGTTAAGATTTGAAAAAAACGATCGGTGGGAATCCAGCTTTCAGGGGAGGCCTCTTCCAAGCCTCTCGGAGGTCGTGGGTCGAACGGCGAGCGTCAAAGCACTCGGTTTCTCTCCAGTAGTAGGCCTTTATTGACTAAATTGTAACATGACGACCTATGTGATTTTGGCAGGACGTTTTAGCGCCTACTTTTCAGCTACTCGGCTAAGATTTGAAATAAACGATCGGTGGGAATCCAGCTTTCAGGTGAGGCCACCCCCGAGTCTCTGGACGGCTGTGGGGCCGAGCGGCGAGCGTTAAAGCACTCAGTTTCGCTCGAGTACCATGACGACCGATTTGACTTCGGCACGACTTTAGGTCGCTTAACTTCAGCCGAGCGGGCTAGGAATTCACACAGACAAGCCGTGGGAATCCAGCTTTCAAGGGAGGCCTCTTCCAAGCCTCTCAGAGGTCGTGGGGCCGAACGGCGAGCGTCGAAGCACTCGGTTTCACTCTAGTAGTAGGCCTTTATTGACTAAATTGTAACATGACAACCTATGTGACTTTGGCAGGACTTTTTAGCGCTTACTTTTGATCTAGTGGGTTAAGATTTGAAACAAACGATCGGTGGGAATCCAGTTTTCAGACGAGGCCTCCTCCGAGTCTCTGGTCGGCTGTGGGGCCGAGCGGCGAGCGTTCAAGCACTCAGTTTCGCTCGAGTACCATGACGACCGATTTGACTTCGGCACGACTTTAGGTCGCTTAACTTCAGCCGAGCGGGCTAGGAATTCACACAGACAAGCCGTGGGAATCCAGCTTTCAAGGGAGGCCTCTTCCAAGCCTCTCGGAGCTCGTGGGGCCGAACGGCGAGCGTCGAAGCACTCTGTTTCCCTCCAGTAGTAGGCCTTTATTGACTAAATTGTAACATGACGACCTATGTTACTTTGGCAGGACTTTTTAGCGCTTACTTTTGAGCTAGTGGGCTAAGATTTGAAAAAAACGATCGGTGGGAATCCAGCTTTCAGGAGAGGCCTCCCCCGAGTCTCTGGGCGGCTGTGGGGCCGAACGGCGAGCGTCAAAGCACTCGGTTTCTCTCCAGTAGTAGGCCTTTATTGACTAAATTGTAACATGACGACCTATGTGATTTTGGCAGGACGTTTTAGCGCCTACTTTTCAGCTACTTGGCTAAGATTTCAAATAAACGATCGGTGGGAATCCAGCTTTCAGGGAAGGCCTCTTCCAAGCCTCTCGGAGGTATTGGGGCCGAACGGCGAGCGTCAAAGCACTCGGTTTCGCTCCAGTAGTAGGCCTTTATTGACTAAATTGTAACATGACGACCTATGTGACTTTGGCAGGACGTTTTAGCGCTTACTTTTGAGCTAGTGGGCTAAGATTTTAAACAAACGATCGGTGGGAATCCAGCTTTCAGGGGAGGCCACCCCCGAGTCTCTGGACGGCTGTGGGGCCGAGCGGCGAGCGTTAAAGCACTCAGTTTCGCTCGAGTACCATGACGACCGATTTGACTTCGGCACGACTTTAGGTCGCTTAACTTCAGCCGAGCGGGCTAGGAACTCACACAGACAAGCCGTGGGAATCCAGCTTTCAAGGGAGGCCTCTTCCAAGCCTCTCGGAGCTCGTGGGGCCGAACGGCGAGCGTCGAAGCACTCGGTTTCGCTCCAGTAGTAGGCCTTTATTGACTAAATTGTAACATGACAACCTATGTGACTTTGGCAGGACTTTTTAGCGCTTACTTTTGATCTAGTGGGTTAAGATTTGAAACAAACGATCGGTGGGAATCCAGCTTTCAAGGGAGGCCCCTTCCAAGCCTCTCGGAGCTCGTGGGGCCGAACGGCGAGCGTCGAAGCACTCTGTTTCACTCCAGTAGTAGGCCTTTATTGACTAAATTGTAACATGACGACCTATGTTACTTTGGTAGGACTTTTTAGCGCTTACTTTTGATCTAGTGGGTTAAGATTTGAAACAAACGATCGGTGGGAAACCAGCTTTCAGGGGAGGCCTCCCCCGAGTCTCTGGACAGCTGTGGGGCCGAGCGGCGAGCGTTAAAGCACTCAGTTTCGCTCGAGTACCATGACGACCGATTTGACTTCGGCACGACTTTAGGTCGCTTAACTTCAGCCGAGCGGGCTAGGAACTCACACAGACAAGCCGTGGGAATCCAGCTTTCAAGGGAGGCCTCTTCCAAGCCTCTCGGAGCTCGTGGGGCCGAACGGCGAGCGTCGAAGCACTCGGTTTCGCTCCAGTAGTAGGCCTTTATTGACTAAATTGTAACATGACAAGCTATGTGACTTTGGCAGGACTTTTTAGCGCTTACTTTTGATCTAGTGGGTTAAGATTTGAAACAAACGATCGGTGGGAAACCAGCTTTCAGGGGAGGCCTCCCCCGAGTCTCTGGACAGCTGTGGGGCTGAGCGGCGAGCGTTAAAGCACTCTGTTTCGGTCCAGTCATAGGCCTTTATTGACTAAATTGTAACATGACGACCTATGTGATTTTGGCTGGACTTTTTAGCGCTTACGTTTGAGCTAGCGGGCTATGAATTCACACAGACAATCCTTGGGAATCCAGCTTTCAGGGGAGGCCTCTTCCAAGCCTCTCAGAGGTCGTGGGGCCGAACGGCGAGCGTCAAAGCACTCGGTTTCGCTCCAGTAGTAGGCCTTTATTGACTAAATTGTAACATGACGACCTATGTGATTTTGGCAGGACTTTTTAGCGCCTACTTTTCGGCTACTTGGCTAAGATTTGAAATAAACGATCGGTGGGAATCCAGCTATCAGGGGAGGCCTCTTCCAAGCCTCTCGGAGGTCGTGGGGCCGAACGGCGAGCGTCAAAGCACTCAGTTTCGGTCCAGTAGTAGGCCTTTATTGACTAAATTGTAACATGACAACCTATGTGACTTTGGCAGGACTTCTTAGCGCTTACTTTTGAGCTAGTGGGCTAAGATTTGAAAAAAACGATCGGTGGGAATCCAGCTTTCAGGGGAGGCCTCTTCCAAGCCTCTCGGAGGTCGTGGGTCGAACGGCGAGCGTCAAAGCACTCGGTTTCTCTCCAGTAGTAGGCCTTTATTGACTAAATTGTAACATGACGACCTATGTGATTTTGGCAGGACGTTTTAGCGCCTACTTTTCAGCTACTCGGCTAAGATTTGAAATAAACGATCGGTGGGAATCCAGCTTTCAGGGGAGGCCTCTTCCAAGCCTCTCGGAGGTCGTGGGGCCGAACGGCGAGCGTCAAAGCACTCGGTTTCGCTCCAGTAGTAGGCCTTTATTGACTAAATTGTAACATGACGACCTATGTGACTTTGGCAGGACTTTTTAGCGCTTACTTTTGAGCTAGTGGGCTAAGATTTTAAACAAACGATCGGTGGGAATCCAGCTTTCAGGTGAGGCCACCCCCGAGTCTCTGGACGGCTGTGGGGCCGAGCGGCGAGCGTTAAAGCACTCAGTTTTGCTCGAGTACCATGACGACCGATTTGACTTCGGCACGACTTTAGGTCGCTTAACTTCAGCCGAGCGGGCTAGGAATTCACACAGACAAGCCGTGGGAATCCAGCTTTCAAGGGAGGCCTCTTCCAAGCCTCTCAGAGGTCGTGGGGCCGAACGGCGAGCGTCGAAGCACTCGGTTTCACTCTAGTAGTAGGCCTTTATTGACTAAATTGTAACATGACAACCTATGTGACTTTGGCAGGACTTTTTAGCGCTTACTTTTGATCTAGTGGGTTAAGATTTGAAACAAACGATCGGTGGGAATCCAGTTTTCAGACGAGGCCTCCTCCGAGTCTCTGGTCGGCTGTGGGGCCGAGCGGCGAGCGTTAAAGCACTCAGTTTCGCTCGAGTACCATGACGACCGATTTGACTTCGGCACGACTTTAGGTCGCTTAACTTCAGCCGAGCGGGCTAGGAATTCACACAGACAAGCCGTGGGAATCCAGCTTTCAAGGGAGGCCTCTTCCAAGCCTCTCGGAGCTCGTGGGGCCGAACGGCGAGCGTCGAAGCACTCGGTTTCACTCCAGTAGTAGGCCTTTATTGACTAAATTGTAACATGACGACCTATGTTACTTTGGCAGGACTTTTTAGCGCTTACTTTTTAGCTAGTGGGCTAAGATTTGAAACAAACGATCGGTGGGAATCCAGCTTTCAGGGGAGGCCTCCCCCGAGTCTCTGGACGGCTGTGGGGCCGAACGGCGAGCGTCAAAGCACTCGGTTTCTCTCCAGTAGTAGGCCTTTATGGACTAAATTGTAACATGACGACCTATGTGATTTTGGCAGGACGTTTTAGCGCTTACGTTTGAGCTAGTGGGCTAAGATTTGAAACAAACGATCGGTGGGAATCCAGCTTTCAGGGGAGGCCTCTTCCAAGCCTTTCGGAGGTCGTGGGGCCGAACGGCGAGCGTCAAAGCACTCGGTTTCGGTCCAGTAGTAGGCCTTTATTGACTAAATTGTAACATGACAACCTATGTGACTTTGGCAGGACATTTTAGCGCTTACGTTTGAGCTAGTGGGCTAAGATTTGAAACAAACGATCGGTGGGAATCCAGCTTTCAGGGGAGGCCTCCCCCGAGTCTCTGGACGGCTGTGGGGCCGAGTGGCGAGCGTTAAAGTACTCAGTTTCGCTCGAATACCATTACGACCGATTTGACTTCGGCACGACTTTAGGTCACTTAATTTCAGCCTAGCGGGCTAGGGATTCACACAGACAATCCTTGGGAATCCAGCTTTCAGGGGAGGCCTCTTCCAAGCCTCTCAGAGGTCATGGGGCCGAACGGCGAGCGTCAATGCACTCTGTTTCGCTCCTGTAGTAGGCCTTTATTCACTAAATTGTAACATGACGACCTATGTGACTTTGGCAGGACATTTTAGCGCTTACTTTTGAGCTAGTGGGCTAAGATTTTAAACAAACGATCGATGGGAATCCAGCTTTCAGGGGAGGCCTCCCCCGAGTCTCTGGACGGCTGTGGGGCCGAGCGGCAAGCGTTAAAGCACTCAGTTTCGCTCGAGTACCATGACGACCGATTTGACTTCGGCACAACTTTAGGTCGCTTAACTTTCAGCCGAGCGGGCTAGGAATTCACACAGACAAGCCTTGGGAATCCAGCTTTCAAGGGAGGCCTCTTCCAAGCCTCTCGGAGGTCGTGGGGCCGAACGGCGAGCGTCGAAGCAGTCGGTTTCGCTCCAGTAGTAGGCCTTTCTTGACTAAATTGTAACATGACAACCTATGTGACTTTGGCAGGAACTTTTTAGCGCTTACTTTTGAGCTAGTGGGCTAAGATTTGAACCAAACGATCGGTGGGAATCCAGTTTTCAGACGAGGCCTCCTCCGAGTCTCTGGTCGGCTGTGGGGCCGAGCGGCGAGCGTTAAAGCACTCAGTTTCGCTCGAGTACCATGACGACCGATTTGACTTCGGCACGACTTTAGGTCGCTTAACTTCAGCCGAGCGGGCTAGGAATTCACACAGACAAGCCGTGGGAATCCAGCTTTCAAGGGAGGCCTCTTCCAAGCCTCTAGGAGCTCGTGGGGCCGAACGGCGAGCGTCGAAGCACTCGGTTTCACTCCAGTAGTAGGCCTTTATTGACTAAATTGTAACATGACGACCTATGTTACTTTGGCAGGACTTTTTAGCGCTTACTTTTTAGCTAGTGGGCTAAGATTTGAAACAAACGATCGGTGGGAATCCAGCTTTCAGGGGAGGCCTCCCCCGAGTCTCTGGACGGCTGTGGGGCCGAACGGCGAGCGTCAAAGCACTCGGTTTCTCTCCAGTAGTAGGCCTTTATGGACTAAATTGTAACATGACGACCTATGTGATTTTGGCAGGACGTTCTTAGCGCCTTACGTTTCGAGCTACTTGGCTAAGATTTGAAATAAACGATCGGTGGGAATCCAGCTTTCAGGGGAGGCCTTTTCCAAGCCTCTCGGAGGTCGTGGGGCCGAACGGCGAGCGTCAAAGCACTCAGTTTCGGTCGAATACCATTACGACCGATTTGACTTCGGCACGACTTTAGGTCACTTAATTTCAGCCTAGCGGGCTAGGGATTCACACAGACAATCCTTGGGAATCCAGCTTTCAGGGGAGGCCTCTTCCAAGCCTCTCAGAGGTCATGGGGCCGAACGGCGAGCGTCAATGCACTCTGTTTCGCTCCTGTAGTAGGCCTTTATTCACTAAATTGTAACATGACGACCTATGTGACTTTGGCAGGACATTTTAGCGCTTACTTTTGAGCTAGTGGGCTAAGATTTTAAACAAACGATCGATGGGAATCCAGCTTTCAGGGGAGGCCTCCCCCGAGTCTCTGGACGGCTGTGGGGCCGAGCGGCAAGCGTTAAAGCACTCAGTTTCGCTCGAGTACCATGACGACCGATTTGACTTCGGCACAACTTTAGGTCGCTTAATTTCAGCCGAGCGGGCTAGGAATTCACACAGACAAGCCTTGGGAATCCAGCTTTCAAGGGAGGCCTCTTCCAAGCCTCTCGGAGGTCGTGGGGCCGAACGGCGAGCGTCGAAGCAGTCGGTTTCGCTCCAGTAGTAGGCCTTTCTTGACTAAATTGTAACATGACAACCTATGTGACTTTGGCAGAACTTTTTAGCGCTTACTTTTGAGCTAGTGGGCTAAGATTTGAACCAAACGATCGGTGGGAATCCAGTTTTCAGACGAGGCCTCCTCCGAGTCTCTGGTCGGCTGTGGGGCCGAGCGGCGAGCGTTAAAGCACTCAGTTTCGCTCGAGTACCATAACGACCGATTTGACTTCGGCACGACTTTAGGTCGCTTAACTTCAGCCGAGCGGGCTAGGAATTCACACAGACAAGCCGTGGGAATCCAGCTTTCAAGGGAGGCCTCTTCCAAGCCTCTAGGAGCTCGTGGGGCCGAACGGCGAGCGTCGAAGCACTCGGTTTCACTCCAGTAGTAGGCCTTTATTGACTAAATTGTAACATGACGACCTATGTTACTTTGGCAGGACTTTTTAGCGCTTACTTTTTAGCTAGTGGGCTAAGATTTGAAACAAACGATCGGTGGGAATCCAGCTTTCAGGGGAGGCCTCCCCCGAGTCTCTGGACGGCTGTGGGGCCGAACGGCGAGCGTCAAAGCACTCGGTTTCTCTCCAGTAGTAGGCCTTTATTGACTAAATTGTAACATGACGACCTATGTGATTTTGGCAGGACTTCTTAGCGCCTACTTTTCGGCTACTTGGCTAAGATTTGAAATAAACGATCGGTGGGAATCCAGCTTTCAGGGGAGGCCTTTTCCAAGCCTCTCGGAGGTCGTGGGGCCGAACGGCGAGCGTCAAAGCACTCAGTTTCGGTCCAGTAGTAGGCCTTTATTGACTAAATTGTAACATGACAACCTATGTGACTTTGGCAGGACTTTTTAGCGCTTACTTTTGAGCTAGTGGGCTAAGATTTGAAAAGAACGATCGGTGGGAATCCAGCTTTCAGGGGAGGCCTCCCCCGAGTGTCTGGACGGCTGTGGGGCCGAGTGGCGAGCGTTAAAGCACTCAGTTTCGCTCGAATACCATTACGACCGATTTGACTTCGGCACGACTTTAGGTCACTTAATTGCAGCCTAGCGGGCTAGGAATTCACACAGACAATCCTTGGGAATCCAGCTTTCAGGGGAGGCCTCTTCCAAGCCTCTCAGAGGTCGTGGGGCCGAACGGCGAGCGTCAATGCACTCGGGTTCGCTCCCGTAGTAGGCCTTTATTCACTAAATTGTAACATGACGACCTATGTGACTTTGGCAGGACATTTTAGCGCTTACTTTTGAGCTAGTGGGCTAAGATTTTAAACAAACGATCGGTGGGAATCCAGCTTTCAGGGGAGGCCTCCACCGAGTCTCTGGACAGCTGTGGGGCCGAGCGGCGAGCGTTAAAGCACTCTGTTTCGGTCCAGTAATAGGCCTTTATCGACTAAATTGTAACATGACGACCTATGTGATTTTGGCAGGACTTTTTAGCGCCTACTTTTCAGCTACTTGGCTAAGATTTGAAATAAACGATCGGTGGGAATCCAGCTTTCAGGGGAGGCCTCTTCCAAGCCTCTCAGAGGTCGTGGGGCCGAATGGCGAGCGTCAAAGCACTCAGTTTCGGTCCAGTAGTAGGCCTTTATTGACTAAATTGTAACATGACAGCCTATGTGACTTTGGCAGGACTTTTTAGCGCTTACTTTTGAGCTAGTGGGCTAAGATTTGAAACAAACGATCGGTGGGAATCCAGCTTTCAGGGGAGGCCTCCCCCGAGTCTCTGGAGGGCTGTGGGGCCGAACGGCGAGCGTCAAAGCACTCGGTTTCTCTCCAGTAGTAGGCCTTTATTGACTAAATTGTAACATGACGACCTATGTGATTTTGGCAGGACGTTTTAGCGCCTACTTTTCAGCTACTTGGCTAAGATTTGAAATAAACGATCGGTGGGAATCCAGCTTTCAGGGGAGGCCTCTTCCAAGCCTCTCAGAGGTCATGGGGCCGAACGGCGAGCGTCAATGCACTCTGTTTCGCTCCTGTAGTAGGCCTTTATTCACTAAATTGTAACATGACGACCTATGTGACTTTGGCAGGACATTTTAGCGCTTACTTTTGAGCTAGTGGGCTAAGATTTTAAACAAACGATCGATGGGAATCCAGCTTTCAGGGGAGGCCTCCCCCGAGTCTCTGGTATGGCTGTGGGGCCGAGCGGCAAGCGTTAAAGCACTCAGTTTCGCTCGAGTACCATGACGACCGATTTGACTTCGGCACAACTTTAGGTCACTTACTTTCAGCCAAGCGGGCTAGGAATTCACACAGACAAGCCTTGGGAATCCAGCTTTCAAGGGAGGCCTCTTCCAAGCCTCTCAGAGGTCGTGGGGCCGAACGGCGAGCGTCAAAGCACTCAGTTTCGCTCAAGTAGTAGGCTTTTATTGACTAAATTGTAACATGACGACCTATGTGACTTTGGCAGGACTTTTTAGCGCTTACTTTTGAGCTAGTGGGCTAAGATTTGAAACAAACGATTGGTGGGAATCCGGCTTTCAGGGGAGGCCTCCCCCGAGTCTCTGGACGGCTGTGGGGGCGAACGGCGAGCGTTAAAGCACTCAGTTTCGCTCAAGTACCATGACGACCGATTTGACTTCGGCACGACTTTAGGTCGCTTAATTTCTGCCTAGCGGGCTAGGAATTTACACAGACAAGCCGTGGGAATCCAGCTTTCAAGGGAGGCCTCTTCCAAGCCTCTAGGAGCTCGTGGGGCCGAACGGCGAGCGTCGAAGCACTCGGTTTCACTCCAGTAGTAGGCCTTTATTGACTAAATTGTAACATGACGACCTATGTTACTTTGGCAGGACTTTTTAGCGCTTACTTTTTAGCTAGTGGGCTAAGATTTGAAACAAACGATCGGTGGGAATCCAGCTTTCAGGGGAGGCCTCCCCCGAGTCTCTGGACGGCTGTAGGGGCGAACGGCGAGCGTCAAAGCACTCGGTTTCTCTCCAGTAGTTGGCCTTTATTGAGTAAATTGTTACATGACGACCTATGTGATTTTGGCAGGACTTTTTAGCGCCTACTTTTCAGCTACTGGGCTAAGATTTGAAATAAACGATCGGTGGGAATCCAGCTTTCAGGGGTGGCCTCTTCCAAGCCTCTCGGAGGTCGTGGGCCCGAACGGCGAGCGTCAAAGCACTCTGTTTCGCTCCAGTAGCAGGCCTTTATTGACTAAATTGTAACATGACGACCTATGTGACTTTGGCAGGACATTTTAGCGCCTACTTTTCAGTTACTGGGCGAAGATTTGAAACAAACGATCGGTGGGAATCCAGCTTTCAGGGGAGGCCTCCCCCGAGTCTCTGGACGGCTGTGGGGCCGAACGATGAGCGTCAAAGCACTCGGTTTCTCTCCAGTAGTAGGCCTTTATTGAGTAAATTGTAACATGACGACCGATGTGATTTTGGCAGGACATTTTTGCGCCTACTTTTCAGCTACTGGGCTAAGATTTGAAACAAACGATCGATGGGAATCCAGCGTTCAGGGGAGGCCTCTTCCAAGCCTCTCGGAGGTCGTGGGGCCGAACGGCGAGCGTCAAAGCACTCGGTTTCGCTCCAGTAGTCGGCCTTTATTGAGTAAATTGTAACATGACGACCTATGTGATTTTGGCAGGACTTTTTAGTGCCTACTTCTCAGCTACTGGGCTAAGATTTGAAACAAACGATCGTTGGGAATCCAGCTTTCAGGGGAGGCCTCCCCCGAGTCTCTGGACGGCTGTGGGGCCGAGCGGCGAGCGTAATAGCACTCAGTTTCGCTCAAGTACCATGACGACCGATTTGATTTCGGCACGACTTTAGGTCACTTAATTTCAGCCTAGCGGGCTAGGGATTCACACAGACAATCCTTGGGAATCCAGCTTTCAGGGGAGGCCTCTTCCAAGCCTCTCAGAGGTCATGGGGCCGAACGGCGAGCGTCAATGCACTCTGTTTCGCTCCTGTAGTAGGCCTTTATTCACTAAATTGTAACATGACGACCTATGTGACTTTGGCAGGACATTTTAGCGCTTACTTTTGAGCTAGTGGGCTAAGATTTGAAATAAATGATCGGTGGGAATCCAGCTTTCAGGGGACGCCTCCCCCGAGTCTCTGGACGGCTGTGGTCCAGAGTGGCGAGCGTTAAAGCACTCAGTTTCGGTCCAGTAGTAGGCCTTTATTGACTAAATTGTAACATGACGACCTATGTGATTTTGGCAGGACTTTTTAGCGCCTACTTTTTAGTTACTTGGCGAAGATTTGAAACAAACGATCGGTGGGAATCCAGCTTTCAGGGGAGGCCTCTTCCAAGCCTCTCGGAGGTCGTGGGGCCGAACGGCGAGCGTCATAGCACTCGGTTTCTCTCCAGTAGTAGGCCTTTATTGACTAAATTGTAACATGACGACCTATGTGACTTTGGCAAGACTTTTTAGCGCCTACGTTTGACCTAGTGGGCTAAGATTTGAAACAAACGATCGGAGGGAATCCAGCTTTCAGGAAAGTCCTCCCCCGAGTCTCTGGACGGCTGTGGGGCCGAGCGGCGAGCGTTAAAGCTCTCAGTTTCGCTCGAGTACCATGACGACCGATTTGACTTCGGCACGACTTTAGGTCGCTTAATTTCAGCCTAACAGGCTAGGAATTCACACAGACAATCCTTGGGAATCCAGCTTTCAGGGGAGGCCTCCCGCGAGTCTCTGGACAGCTGTGGGGTCGAACGGCGAGCGTCAAAGCACTCGGTTTCTCTCCAGTAGTAGGCCTTTATTGACTGAATTGTAACATGACGACCTATGTGATTTTGGCAGGACTTTTTAGCGCTTACTTTTGAGCTAGTGAGCTAAGATTTGAAACAAACGATCGGTGGGAATCCAGCTTTCAGGGGAGGCCTCCCGCGAGTCTCTGGACGGCTGTGGGGCCGAACGGCGAGCGTCAAGGCACTCGGATTCTCTCCAGTAGTTGGCCTTTATTGAGTAAATTGGAACATGACGACCTATGTGATTTTGGCAGGACTTTTTAGCGCCTACTTTTCAGCTACTGGGCTAAGATTTGAAACAAACGATCGGTGGGAATCCAGCTTTTAGGGGAGGCCTCTTCCAAGCCTCTCAGAGGTCGTGGGGCCGAACGGCCGAGCGTTAAAGCACTCGGTTTCGGTCCAGTAGGAGGCCTTTGTTGACTAAATTGTAACATGACGACCTATGTGATTTTGGCAAGACCTTTTAGCGCTTACGTTTGAGCTAGTGGGCTAAGATTTAAAACAAACGATCAGTGGGAATCCAGCTTTAAGGGGAGGCCTCTTCCAAGCCTCTCGGAGGTCGTGGGGCCGAGCGGCGAGCGTAATAGCACTCAGTTTCGCTCGAGTACCATGACGACCGATTTGACTTCGGCACGACTTTAGGTCGCTTAATTGCAGCCTAGCGGGCTAGGAATTCACACAGACAAGCCTTGGGAATCCAGCTTTCAAGGGAGGCCTCTTTCAAGCCTCTCGGAGCTCGTGGGGCCGAACGGCGAGCGTCGAAGCACTCGGTTTCGCTCAAGTAGTAACCCTTTATTGACTAAATTGTAACATGACGACCTATGTGACTTTGGCAGGACTTTTTAGCGCTTACTTTTGAGCTAGTGGGCTAAGATTTGAAACAAACGATCGGTGGGAATCCAGCTTTCAGGGGAGGCCTCCCCCGAGTCTCTGGACGGCTGTGGGGGCGAACGGCGAGCGTCAAAGCACTCGGTTTCTCTCCAGTAGTTGGCCTTTATTAAGTAAATTGTAACATGACGACCTATGTGATTTTGGCAGGACCTTTTAGCACCTACTTTACAGCTACTGGGCTAGGATTTGAAACAAACGATCGGTGGGAATCCAGCTTTCAGGGGAGGCCTCCCCCGAGTCTCTGGACGGCTGTGGGGGCGAACGGCGAGCGTCAAAGCACTCGGTTTCTCTCCAGTAGTTGGCCTTTATTGAGTAAATTGTAACATGACGACCTATGTGATTTTGGCAGGACTTTTTAGCGCCTACTTTTGAGCTAGTGGGCTAAGATTTGAAACAAACGATCATGGGAATCCAGCTTTCAGGGGAGGCCTCCCCCTAGTCTCTGGACGGCTGTGGGGCCGAGCGGCGAGCGTTAAAGCACTCAGTTTCGCTCGAATACCATTACGACCGATTTGACTTCGGCACGACTTTAGGTCGCTTAACTTCCGCCGAGCGGGCTAGGAATTCACACAGACAAGCCGTGGGAATCCAGCTTTCAAGGGAGGCCTCTTCCAAGCCTCTCAGAGGTCGTGGGGCCAAATGGCGAGCGTCAAAGCACTCAGTTTCGGTCCAGTAGTAGGCCTTTATTGACTAAATTGTAACATGACAACCTATGTGACTTTGGCAGGACTTTTTAGCGCTTACTTTTGAGCTACTTGGCTAAGATTTGAAATAAACGATCGGTGGGAATCCAGCTTTCAGGGGAGGCCTCTTCCAAGCCTCTCAGAGGTCGTGGGGCCAAATGGCGAGCGTCAAAGCACTCAGTTTCGGTCCAGTAGTAGGCCTTTATTGACTAAATTGTAACATGACAACCTATGTGACTTTGGCAGGACTTTTTAGCGCTTACTTTTGAGCTAGTGGGCTAAGATTTGAAACAAACGATCGGTGGGAATCCAGCTTTCAGGGGAGGCCTCCCCCAAGTCTCTGGACGGCTGTGGGGCCAGGTGGCGAGCGTTAAAGTACTCAGTTTCGCTCGAATACCATTACGACCTGATTTGACTTCGGCACGACTTTAGGTCGCTTAACTTCCGCCGAGCGGGCTAGGAATTCACACAGACAAGCCGTGGGAATCCAGCTTTCAAGGGAGGCCTCTTCCAAGCCTCTCGGAGCTCGTGGGGCCGAACGGCGAGCGTCGAAGCACTCGGTTTCACTCCAGTAGTAGGCCTTTATTGACTAAATTTTAACATGACGACCTATGTTACTTTGGCAGGACTTTTTAGCGCTTACTTTTTAGCTAGTGGGCTAAGATTTGAAACAAACGATCGGTGGGAATCCAGCTTTCAGGGGAGGCCTCCCCCGAGTCTCTGGACGGCTGTGGGGCCGAACGGCGAGCGTCAAAGCACTCGGTTTCTCTCCAGTAGTAGGCCTTTATGGACTAAATTGTAACATGACGACCTATGTGATTTTGGCAGGACGTTTTAGCGCCTACTTTTCAGCTACTTGGCTAAGATTTGAAATAAACGATCGGTGGGAATCCAGCTTTCAGGGGAGGCCTCTTCCAAGCCTTTCGGAGGTCGTGGGGCCGAACGGCGAGCGTCAAAGCACTCGGTTTCGGTCCAGTAGTAGGCCTTTATTGACTAAATTGTAACATGACAACCTATGTGACTTTGGCAGGACATTTTAGCGCTTACGTTTGAGCTAGTGGGCTAAGATTTGAAACAAACGATCGGTGGGAATCCAGCTTTCAGGGGAGGCCTCCCCCGAGTCTCTGGACGGCTGTGGGGCCGAGTGGCGAGCGTTAAAGTACTCAGTTTCGCTCGAATACCATTACGACCGATTTGACTTCGGCACGACTTTAGGTCACTTAATTTCAGCCTAGCGGGCTAGGGATTCACACAGACAATCCTTGGGAATCCAGCTTTCAGGGGAGGCCTCTTCCAAGCCTCTCAGAGGTCATGGGGCCGAACGGCGAGCGTCAATGCACTCTGTTTCGCTCCTGTAGTAGGCCTTTATTCACTAAATTGTAACATGACGACCTATGTGAATTTGGCAGGACATTTTAGCGCTTACTTTTGAGCTAGTGGGCTAAGATTTTAAACAAACGATCGATGGGAATCCAGCTTTCAGGGGAGGCCTCCCCCGAGTCTCTGGACGGCTGTGGGGCCGAGCAGCAAGCGTTAAAGCACTCAGTTTCGCTCGAGTACCATGACGACCGATTTGACTTCGGCACAACTTTAGGTCGCTTAATTTCAGCCGAGCGGGCTAGGAATTCACACAGACAAGCCTTGGGAATCCAGCTTTCAAGGGAGGCCTCTTCCAAGCCTCTCGGAGGTCGTGGGGCCGAACGGCGAGCGTCGAAGCAGTCGGTTTCGCTCCAGTAGTAGGCCTTTCTTGACTAAATTGTAACATGACAACCTATGTGACTTTGGCAGAACTTTTTAGCGCTTACTTTTGAGCTAGTGGGCTAAGATTTGAACCAAACGATCGGTGGGAATCCAGTTTTCAGACGAGGCCTCCTCCGAGTCTCTGGTCGGCTGTGGGGCCGAGCGGCGAGCGTTAAAGCACTCAGTTTCGCTCGAGTACCATAACGACCGATTTGACTTCGGCACGACTTTAGGTCGCTTAACTTCAGCCGAGCGGGCTAGGAATTCACACAGACAAGCCGTGGGAATCCAGCTTTCAAGGGAGGCCTCTTCCAAGCCTCTAGGAGCTC